>NW_026046803.1:2500-302500 GCF_023864275.1 Schistocerca cancellata | reverse complement strand
CAATTATCCCACCCTCTGCGACTGCCCGGATCTTGCAGGCTAAGTGGTTTCCTCTGAAACAGGACAGGCAAAGGCATCCGGCTCAGCGACAGTGTCAGCCACAGACAATAGGTGGAACCTGTTTGTGAGACAAACCGGGGAGGCCTTACGTGCGGCCGCCTGGGAAGTCTTACGTCGCCTGCTTCGCCCTGGGGTGACCTCCCACTCGACCACAGGTGAGGGGTCAGCCTCAGTGCCAGCAGTAACTGGATTGGCCACCGGTGAGGGCCGATCGGAGGACTCTGACGCGCTGGACGTCCGTTGGATTCCCACGGCCGTTCCACAACAGTGGTGCCCATCCACTGCAGCCGAAGCTATCACAGCCTGAAGCTGAAAGCGAAGTGTCACCAACTAGGCTCGCATCCGCATACGACAATCGCAGTACCTGGCCATATCAAAGACTGTGGAAAACTAAACTATGCAGATAAACGGACTATCGACTCGAGCTACGGAAATCTACTGCAGACCCTGACGAAAACGCACGAACTGTGTCTAGTAAAACACAGATATTCAAGAACCTAACTACCGAAGCACTCAGGTGAAACTAAATAATTTCCCCCTGACAAGGAACTTGTAATATATCACAAAATCGGTTTACTTTCTAACGCAAACGAAAACGCGAAAACTGTGGCTATTATATTTTAAATTGACACGCAGAAACTCAAGAAACTAAACTATTAAAGCACACAGATGATATAATAAAATTCGCTCCTGGTTAGGAACTCGTAAATGTCACAAAAGCGGTTTACTTAACTGTTGCTGCGTCTGTCGCGGTCGGCTACTACTGCCTGACTGTACATCATGAACGTAATTATTGAACAGAGCAATGAGTATGAAAGCCCTTCACTTAGTTCAACAAAATCTTTAATGACAACACCTGAGAGCACTGCGCCCGTGCAAGTATACTGACTAAATATTTAGGTTCATACGACGACTTCCATTATAATTGAACAGGGTAATGAAATCAAAACTGGAGACTGTGTCAAAAAAAATTGCATGTTCCCTAAACTGATCTTAGCGGCCCTTGAGGACGTAAGCAGATGTTTGAACTGTGAAAGCGGACACGTGATACCTGTTAATAGCACAGTTGAAGCACCCTCGGTTTGCTGATGAAGTATGAAAGTTATTAGGAACACTAGAAAGACGCTGTACGTTAAAAAGGAGGTTGTAGTTTTTGTGATACTTACGTCTTTGCCGCAAGGAGACTTGTAACTAAGCACATGAGTGAAGTAGATCTCTTTTTATTCAAAGTTTATGTTGGTGTTAGCTAAAGTCACAACTAAGTCTTCTTTCTCGCCAATTCTCGTGTAAATTCCTTTTTTGGCGAACTTAATGCGCGGAGGCTGTTTTTCAGCACACTGTCGCTGTCTGTTTATATATGCTGCGATCGCTAATATCCCCTTAATAAGCATAGGGCAGATTATACATGTTGTGAATTCTATACAAATAGGATCATTGGACGTAGCTGAAACTTAGTTGTTGTGATCTTCAGTCCACAGACTGGTTTGATGCAGCTCTCCATGCTACTCTATCCTGTGCAAGCTTCTTCATCTCCCAGTACCTACTGCGACCTACACCCTTCTGAATCTGCTTAGTGTATTCATCTCTTGGTCTCCCTCTACAATTTTTACCCTCCACGCTGCCCTCCAATACTAAATTGGTGATCCCTTTATGCCTCAGAACATGTCCTACCAACCGATCCCTTCTTCTAGTCCAGGTGTCCCACAAATTTCTCTTCTCCCTAATTCTATTTAATACCTCCTCATTAGTTATGTGATCTACCCATCCAATCTTCAGCATTCTTCTGTAGCACCTCATTTCGAAAGCTTCTACTCTCTTCTTGTCCAAACTGTTTATCGTCCACGTTTCACTTACATACATGGCCACACTCCATACAAATACTTTCATAAACGACTTACTGACACTTAAATCTAAACTCGATGTTAACAAATTTCTCTTCTTCAGAAACGCTTTCCTTGCCATTGTGCTATTGCCAGTCTACATATTATATCCTCTCTACTTCGACCATCATCGGTTATTTTGCTCCCCAAATGGCAAAACTCATTTACTAATCTTATACCCTCAGCAACACCCGATTTAATTCGACTACGTTCCATCATCCTCGTTTTGTTGCTTTTGTTGATGTTCATCTTATATCCTCCTTTCAAGACACTGTCCATTCCGTTCAGCTGCTCTTCCAGGTCCTTTTCTGTCTCTGACAAAATTACAATGGCATCGGCGAACCTCAAAGTTTTTATTTCTTCTCCATGGATTTTAATTCCTATTCCGAATTTTTCTTTTGTTTCCTTTACTGCTTGCTCAATATACAGATTGATTAACATCGGGGAAACTTAGTACTTACCTATTTAATTACTATTCTGGCTCCAAATATGTAGACTTTTTTCATGCATGTTCCCATATTTTGACCATTTGGGGACAAATACCTGCATAATGTACATATAAAGCACTTTGCGCTTAACTGTGTGTATAATACACATATTTTCAGTTCAGATGCATATTTTAATGGTTTTGTGCAGATACCCCTCGTGGTCTCGCGGTAGCGTTCTCGCTTCCTGAGCCCGGGGTCCCGGGTTCGATTCCCGGCGGGGTCAGAGATTTTTCCTGCCTCGAGATCACTGGGTGTTGTTGTGTCGTCTTCATCATCATCATTCATCCCCATTACGGTCGGAGGAAGGCAACGGCAAACCACCTCCATTAGGACCTTGCCTAGTAAGGCGGTGCGGGTCTCCCGCATCGTTCCCCCACGCTCTGTACAGAAGCATGGGACTTCATTTCCATTCCATGATCCTGATATACGCTTCAGGAATCGGACTTGAAGAAGGGAAAGGAGGGGGGGGGGGAGGAAGGATAATACAAATAGAAAAGATTATCACAAGAGGAAGCAACCCTCTGCAGAACGTGTGTGATAGACAGCTCTGTTTATCCACAACCACAACCAGCAAGCCTTTCATTTCACGACAGTGTAAATATAACCTTCTAAGTCAGGTACCATGGCTGACGTGACAGTGAGACAGTAGCAGAGTTGTCTTGTGGAATTTGAACAAACCCTGCCAGAGTGGCTGTCAAGAAATTGGTTGCCTCTAGGTCACACCCACTCCCTGTCAGGAAATTAGACACCTCAAGGTCACACCCACTCCCTGTCACAAAATTGGACACCTCAAGGTCACACCCACTCCCTGTCACGAAATTGGACAACTCAAGGTCACACCCACTCCCTGTCACGAAATTGGACAACTAAAGGTCACACCCACTCCCTGTCACGAAATTGGATATCTCAAGGTCACACCCACTCCCTGCAGTTTGCCAGGACTAAGAGCTGTGGTTCACCCACCCCATAGCTTAATTAAAGAAGTATGTGTAAAATTTACGAATATTTCAATTTTAATGGTTCTAAATCTCTCAAAATAAATCAGTCACTTTAAAATAATATTTTGTTTTACACAGAGATTTTTAAAGCCACTGCTGTGTAGCTCATTACGAAGAGAGTCTGCCTGAGTAGCCGGCCGGTGTGACCAAGCGGTTTTAGGCACTACAGTCTGGAACCACGCGACCGCTACGGTCGCAGGTTCGAATCCTGCCTCGGGCATGGAAGTGTGTGATGTCCTTAGGTTAGTTAGGTTTAAGTAGTTCTAAGTTCTAGGGGACTGATGACCTCAGAAGTTAAGTCTGATAGTGCTCAGAGCCATTTGAACCATTTTCTGCCTGAGTTACTGTTACCCCATCAGCCTATCCTTACTAGATGGGGTACTTGATTGGGGGCGGTAATGTTTTATTCTTATAATTTTGGTGCCATTAAATCACTATGAAATAAAATGAATACTTGCATATTTAATTCTAAAGCAAATACTTCTTACATTGTAGGTTTACTCACCATATGATGCCGCACGTATCAGAATCGAAAAGCAGCATTTGACTGCAAAAATGTGCAGCAGAATGTAATTAACATTTCGACAAACTACTCTAAATTGTCCTCTACAATGAGCCACGTGTCTCCCATAGGCAGACTCAGTACCTGTTGCTGAGGAATTTCAGAGATTCTTCAGTCGTGGCCTAGGGAAGTGGGATGGTTTCACAATCAGTAACCTGCATTACTAACTCTTTTGTTTCATAAAGATGGTATTTTATGGTGAAAGCGTGAAAAAGAACTTGATCTGAAACTGTCACAAATATTTTCGCACAAATTTGCGCCTATACCTTCTTGTGATCTGGGTAGTCATTTCCTGTCTACATAAATATGTTGACTGATGACTGCAGGAACATCACAGGAAAAAATAGCAATGTTGCCAGTTATTAACCTCACAAAAAGGAGAAGTGAATTAATAAACTGGGAACAAAAATGACAGTGCATATTTTAATGTATTTCAACTTGATATGAAGAGCTACAGACGAGAAATTTAACCGACAGGAAGAAGATGCTGTGATATGCAAATGATTAGCTTTTCAGAGCATTCACACAAGGTTGGCACCGGTGGCGACACCCACAACGTTTCCAACCGATTTCTCATACACAAAGAGCAGTTGACCGGCGTTGCCTGGTGAAGCATTGTTGTGATGCCCCGTGTAAGGAGGAGAAATGCGTACCGTCACGTTTCTGACTTTGATAAAGGTCGGATTGTAGCCTATCGCGATAGCGGTTTATCGTATCGCGACATTGCTGCTCGCGTTGGTCGAGATCCAATGACTTTTAGCAGAATATGGAATCGGTGGGTTCACGAGGGTAATAAGGAACGCCGTGCTCGATCCCAACGGCCTCGTATTACTACCAGTCGAGATGACAGGCATCTTATCCGCATGGCTGTAACGGATCGTGCAGCCACGTCTCGATCTCTGAGTCAACAGATGGGGGCGTTTGCAAGACAACAACCATCTGCACGAACATTTCGACGACGTTTGCAGAAGCATAGACTATCAGCTCGGAGACCATGGCTGCGGTTACCCTTCACGCTGCAACACAGACAGGAGCGCCTGCGATAGTGTACTCAACGACGAACCTGGGTGCACGAATGGCAACGCACATTGGAAGCGTGTATTTGTCATCGCCATACTGGCATATCACCCGGCGTGATGGTATGGGGTGCCATTGATTACACGTCTCGGTCACCTGTTGTTCGCATTGACGGCACTTTGAACAGTGGACGTTACATTTCAGCTGTGTTACGACCCGTGGCTCTGCCCTTCATTCGATCCCTGCGAAACCCTACATTTCAGCAGGATAATGCACGACTGCGTGTTACAGGTCCTGTTCGGGTATCTCTGGATACAGAATATGTTCTACTGCTGCCCTGGCCAGCACATTCTCCAGATCTCTCATCAATTGAAAACGTCTGGTTAATGGTGGCCGAGCAACTGGCTCGTCACAATAAGCCAGTCACTACTCTCGATGAACTGTGATATCGTGTTGACGTTGCATGGGCAGCTGTACCTGTACACGCCATCCAAGCTCTGTTTGACTCAATGCCCATGCGTATCAAGCCCGTATTTCGGCCAGAGGTGGTTGTTCTGGGTACTGATTTCTCAGGACTGCGTGAAAATGTAGTCACATGTCAGTTCTAGTATAATACACTCCTGGAAATTGAAATAAGAACACCGTGAATTCATTGTCCCAGGAAGGGGAAACTTTATTGACACATTCCTGGGGTCAGATACATCACATGATCACACTGACAGAACCACAGGCACATAGACACAGGCAACAGAGCATGCACAATGTCGGCACTAGTACAGTGTATATCCACCTTTCGCAGCAATGCAGGCTGCTATTCTCCCATGGAGACGATCCTAGAGATGCTGGATGTAGTCCTGTGGAACGGCTTGCCATGCCATTTCCACCTGGCGCCTCAGTTGGACCAGCGTTCTTGCTGGACGTGCAGACCGCGTGAGACGACGCTTCATCCAGTCCCAAACATGCTCAATGGGGGACAGATCTGGAGATCTTGCTGGCCAGGGTCGTTGCCTTACACCTTCTAGAGCAGGTTCGGTGGCATGGGATACATGCGGACGTGCATTGTCCTGTAGGAACAGCAAGTTCCCTTGCCGGTCTAGGAATGGTAGAACGATGGGTTCGATGACGGTTTGGATGTACCGTGCACTATTCAGTGTCTCCTCGACGATCACCAGTGGTGTACGGCCAGTGTAGGAGATCGCTCCCCACACCATGATGCCGGGTGTTGGCCCTGTGTGCCTCGGTCGTATGCAGTCCTGATTGTGGCGCTCACCTGCACGGCGCCAAACACGCATACGACCATCATTGGCACCAAGGCAGAAGCGACTCTCATCGCTGAAGACGACACGTCTCCATTCGTCCCTCCATTCACGCCTGTCGCGACACCACTGGAGGCGGGCTGCACGATGTTGGGGCGTGAGCGGAAGACGGCCTAACGGTGTGTGGGACCGTAGCCCAGCTTCATGGAGACGGTTGCGAATGGTCCTCGCCGATACCCCAGGAGCAACAGTGTCCCTAATTTGCTGGGAAGTGGCGGTGCGGTCCCCTACGGCACTGCGTAGGATCCTACGGTCTTGGCGTGCATCCGTGCGTCGCTGCGGTCCGGTCCCAGGTCGACGGGCACGTGCACCTTCCGCCGACCACTAGCGACAACATCGATGTACTGTGGAGACCTCACGCCCCACGTGTTGAGCAATTCGGCGGTACGTCCACCCGGCCTCCCGCATGCCCACTATACGCCCTCGCTCAAAGTCCGTCAACTGCACATACGGTTCACGTCCACGCTGTCGCGGCATACTACCAGTGTTAAAGACTGCGATGGAGCTCCGTATGCCACGGCAAACTGGCTGACACTGACGGCGGCGGTGCACAGATGCTGCGCAGCTAGCGCCATTCGACGGCCAACACCGCGGTTCCTGGTGTGTCTGCTGTGCCGTGCGTGTGATCATTGCTTGTACAGCCCTCTCGCAGTGTCCGGAGCAAGTATGGTGGGTCTGACACACCGGTGTCAATGTGTTCTTTTTTCCATTTCCAGGAGTGTATATTTCTCCAATGAATACCCGTTTATCGTCTGCATTTCTTCTTGGTGTAGCAATTTTAATGGCCAGTAGTGTAGTTCCATTTAATTAATAACGGAAATCTCTAATCGTCCAAGTTGTCTTAGTGAAAATACACTGATGAGCCAAAACATTAAGACCACCTGCATAATAGCTTGTTTGTTCGTCTTTGGAACGAAATACATCACTGATTCTGCATATCAGGGATCTGACAGTGTGTTGGTAAGTTTGTGGAGGAATGTGGCGATAGATGTCTACGAACAGGTCATGGAGAAATCGGCAATTGCGGAGCCCAGCCTCACGAACAAACATAAAATGTTGTTAAATGAAACAAAAATTCTGTCCCATGCCTCCACGTACTGAGATTCTCTTATTAAGGAGGCTGTTGAAATAAGAATGTACCAAAAGAACTTCATCCGCGATAGCGCATACCATCTGAGCTGTGCATGGAAACGAGCGCTTGATGCAGAGAAGCAGCAGAGGCGTTCCTTCCAAGGTTTACGTTCAAACGGAAGCTGTGGCGCCACCGGCGCACACAGTGACCCCGTCTGCGACAGCAGTACGTAATCGCCGACCAATCAGAAGCCGTCCACGGGCTATAAAGAAGCTACCACAGCATTGGTGAAAACAGTCAGCTCCTGACGATGACGATGGAGGTAATCGTCGAAAGCTCGAGATTTTATCCAGATCTGACGCGGCAAGAATACCGAGAATGTTTTATATACAATTACTTCATGGCGCGTCGTTTTTTTAATTTTTTTTCTTACAGGGAGAGCTCCCCAGCCGTGTGATCGACTTTTTTTTAACTATCTGGCCGAGCGGTTCTAGGCGCTTCGGTCTGGAACCGCGCGACCGTAGCTTGCCTCGGGCATGGATGTGTGTGATGTCCTTAGGTTAGTTAGGTTTAAGTAGTTCTAAGATCTAGGGGACTGATGACCTCAGATGTTAAGTCCCATAGTGCTCAGAGCCATTTGAACGATTTTTTAAAACTATCTGGCAGGCCCTCCTTTGTGAGTAATAGACAAAAAAATGGGAATTTTGTGTCAGTCAACAGCGTTAAAAAAGGTGCATTAGAGAGTCTGGTTGCATGGTGGAGCGGCTAGGATAAGAACCTCCCATGCAGGAGGCTATGGGTAATCAGGGGCAGTAATCCGTTTTTTCATTGTTAAATCTTTATCAAAATGACTGACCATTTTTATTCACTTAATTGATTTAAATGTAATTTTTCAAATTCCATTCGTTTGTCACACAATTTTAATCATAATATCTACTTCATTTGCTCCCATTTTTCTTCTTTCCTCACTTGAAATCTTTGTTTATGTGTTTTTAATTAATTTTATGTAATAATTTTGATTTAATTTCTTTTGTTTTATAACCCTCTTTTTTTCGTCCACATTATTGCGTACATTATATCTATTTGTCATTTTGCTCGGCTTTCGTTTCACTTACTAATCCGTCTCTCATTTAAATTTTCAACTGCGTTATTTTTTCCATCGGGCATTAGGTATTCAGGAAATGTTTTAATTAATATTTCTATGACAATTATCGTGCAAAAAAAATCGCACATCTGGTAACAAAAATACATTTTTCAGACCATTGCATAACATAAATAGATCATGTCCTCTTTTGTTTTTTAACTGACAGATTCGAACTTTCAAGCAATTGAATATTATAAGAGATAAATATAATTAAATTCATATTCACTACAATTACGATTGGAAAAAGAACGGTTTAAAGAAAAAAATGAAACAAATGAAAAAGCTCATTGGGTGATGAAAATCATATGACAAAAGAATAGAGATTACATTTAAACCATTTTATTGAATAAAAATAATGATCATAGTAATTTCGATAAAGATTTTAAAATAAAAAAAGTTACTTCATATGAGGAGAATTGTGGAGACAACCTCTTGCATGCAAAGCTATTATCCTATCAAGTATACCACACAGCCAGACTACAGAATGAAACTATTTTAATGCTATTGTGGATTACACAAAATTCCGAATTTCTTTTTTCGTCCAACTGTGCACCACTGAAGACCTCTCCTTGTTAGGGTGTATGAGAATAAGAGAACTTAGCGTCTCCCAAAAATAGCTTTGTCTCATTTACATGCTTGAAGTCAAATGTTTAACACATTAACTCATTTGTAAAGTAAACAGACAACTGAAGCTGTTTGAGGCACGGGAGCTAGATTTTTTAAACACTCGCGGGTTTAGTGGTATCTATGCACATATTTCAACATACACAAGACCATCTTTGGATATAAATGAAGATTCTTAACAAGGACACCTTATATATGAATGAGAGTAATACACAGGGTCCATCAAATGGTTCGAGGCAAATAGTAAATCTGTCCGTGATATAGCAACCTTCCTTTTGAAGACGGTAATCAAATACCTTGGTCTCTTAATCGACCATAAGCTAATCTGAGAGGCGCACACAAAATATGTAGCTAAGAAATGTGATATGGTTGTCAATGCAATCAGAGGTATGGCAGGACTCGGTAGGACTTTAACGTCTGCACCAAAATTTACCGCACAATGGTATGTCCATTAACTGATTGTAGAAGTTGTTATGGATCTGCACTTGGCACTCAGCTCAACACAATTAATAAATGCCAACAGAAAGTGCTGAAAGCTTGTTAGGGTGCAATACGCTTCACCTCTGCCGATGCCATCTTGGTCGAAGTGCATGAACCTCCAATCCATCTACGCTGGCCGTAAATCTGCGCGAAATTTCGCCTTAAAAGGAACCAATATGTATCTAATAATCTGAAACCGATCGCCACAAATCTAACCATGCAGTGCGCAACTGGATGTTTCTGGATCACTAGAGCTCTTCCCCTCCCCACTCCCTCCCCAGCAGCGCAAATGTATGTAGATAATCAGGATATTTCCGTAAATATCATTAGAGAACCTAGACTAAGTAGTTATAGCATCCCATTTACGGTAAGAAAAAGAGGAATAAAAGTGAGATAGTGTTAATACTTTCATCCTTCTTTACCTCCTCTGCATTACTGCAGATGACGTGTCACTGAGCACATTTGTACCGTGCATGCAGTACACGTGAGGTGCCAAGCTGTTTCCACTGCCCTGTGTGGAATACATAAGTTCTTGTACACTTCACTAACCTGCTGTCTTCATGATGATGATGTCCCCAGCGCAGAAAACAGCACTCAGGTCGTGGATTCTTTTTCTTGAGGCTGTAATTAACTTCGCAAGGAACTGCTGCTACGAATAAACTATAACTCATTTGGGATGCCACTCGCGTTTTTATTGATGTAGACACGAGAAACTATTCTTGATCACAACGTATTGAACATATCTTTCCACAGTCATTATATCTGGCTAAAATAACGTGAAATACATCCCGCCACAGACAACATGTCTGTCTACTGGAACCGTCAGAACTGGAGAATAAAATTACATGAATCAGATACTACTATTACAGACGACATGTCTGTGCCTAGCGACGGTCGGAACTGTGGTAAATAAAATTGCATGAAACAAATACCGCTATAACAGACAACATGTCTACTAGAACGGTCAGAACCGGAGAGCCGGACTGCCCGAAACACTTCGCGCGCCGAGCCAGCCAGGCGCGACCCGAACGCCACCGAAGTGCATCGGCAGTAATATCGTCAGTCTTTTGTTTTAGTAATATTTTAATTTTAATAATTTTTAAATGACTGATTGATAGCTGGCTGTTGAGAGACGTTTATTTAAAAAAAAATGAGGTAATTTGGATGGCAGGTTTAATTAATGATAGCAACTAAAGTTTAACGTTTTGGCGCCCTACCGCCGAACACAGCAGCCAATCACAGAGCAGCAGCATCTTGCAGGCGGTCTTTCTCACGGGAATGGTACCGAATCTAACATCTGTCACCGGTACCTCATCCCACATTGCGTCATCTCTATGCTTCTTGCATCTCCACTGCCCTGGGAATAGCTTCCTGGAGCCTAATATGATGGCTGAAAAAGCCAGATGTATTACACATTTCCAGTGAAACTGCCTAAAGTGAACATAATAACTGGCATTGCCTTTGAGAATGAGACTCACATTAATAATAAAATTCTGGCGGCGTTCTTATCACAGTATCCGAAAGCCATATATATCTACACTGGCGCCACCAAAACCAGTGATTCTGTCTGAAGCGCTACTGCGTACCATGTTTGCAAAAGTCTGGGCTATTCAAATTACCAACAGAGGCAGTATCATGATTGCGGGTCTTGTTGCGATGCTAGAAGCACTTCGCTTCCGTTCGCGGCTGTCCACTTCTCTGGATTTCCTACTGCCGTGGAGGAACGTAATGCGTTAGGATAACACCATCCAGTCGTACAGGAGAATCACCATAGTTTCACCATACTGGGGCTCTGACGCACTTTCGACTTTTGCGGCGACCCATAACGACGCCATTCGTTGGATCGGCGTTTCAGTTTTGGCTCGCACTATGTGGCCCATGTCTCATCCACTGTTACGATAAAGCCTCTCCTTCACGCTCCTAGCGTTCCAAGTGCGTCTGAGCAGCGCCGTAACGCATCCATTCCTGTATTTCCGTCAGTTCATGCGGAACACATCAAGAAGCAATTTTTCGCATGCCCAGGCGTTCCTTCAGGATGCGAAGCACAGTCGTATGCGCTAATCCGGTTTCGTGGGTGAGCTCACGAATCGTATGGTGTCGATCACTGTCCACTAACGCGGCAACAGCAGGCACTTCTTGTTCAGAGACGCTAGGACGACCTGCCCGATGCATGTCTGCCACAGTCTGCCGACCTTCGTTGAAGGCTTTTACCCAACGTGCCACTGTTCTGTACGGCAACGCCGATTCCCCGCAGGCCTCTTGAACACCTCGATGACACTGTGGTGCTGTACGACCTCTGGCACATTCAGTCTTGATCCAACTCCGTTGTTCCTGTTTCGAGAACATAGTGACACCGTTACGTTAGACCGCTCGCCCACAAGTGACTGTGTTTCCCTCGACTGTGTACACGCCGGCGACGTGGGACGGGCGAGTCCATTAGCTGGACGTAAGGTAGATATGTCAACAACGTGTGCTATCAGCGAGAATACTAGAATCCACTGCATGGTGTCTCCACAGAAGTGTTGCCACCATTTAAGTCCCATCCCTCGTAAAAGGATAAATTACCCTTCCATGTTGCACAGTGGTGATAAAGGGTCGATATAAACCAGTAAATCGCTTCACTGACAAAGAAGGAAAAGTAAAGGTTTCTTTATTTACGCTTTCTTTTCGTATTACTGTGGCATACAACACACTTTGGCCTAAAGCCCAGTCATGAATGTAAAATTGCAGAGTCTGTTCTCACAATGTTATCATATGTTATTCGCAACACAGATTTAGTTGCACTGGTAGATGGAATAAGGGGCCAGTTAAATAGAGTCGTACCCATCCAGTGAAGACCATAACTACATTTATTAGCAATATTTTTCTTTGGCTGACAGCTACTCACAGATACTGACACCCTTGTCACAGGACCTGCAGACTTTCAGATCAATTCCTAGTTTCTCGCAATGCTTCAGGTAAAGCTTTCTACATAGCTTGCTTACTATTAACAGTCACCTCAGGGACAAAGTGTATGTAGTAGAGGTAAGAGGTATAAATACGAGATGATACTGCCCTAAATTTATGTTTTACAGTAAACTACGACCTACACAGGACGACTGAATGTAGAAGAAGAAATTTTAACTTGCAGCTGTAGATGGACTGATCTTCTGCTGATGATTTTTTGGATGACGGTTACACAACAACACGAGGGACCACACAAGTACAGGGACTAAGGTAAATAATCTGCAAACCTGGACTGCATGTGCATGAGTAGTTAAATGCGGAAGTGAGAAACTGAGTGAGTGACAGGTAAGGGAACAACATGTGTAGTGGATGGAATGGTTCAAATGGCTCTGAGCACTATGGGACTTAACAGCTATGGTCATCAGTCCCCTAGAACCTAGAACTACTTAAACCTAACTAACCTAAGGACATCACACAACACCCCATCATCACGAGGCAGAGAAAATCCCTGACCCCGCTAGGAATCGAACCCGGGAACCCGGGCGTGGGAAGCGAGAACGCTACCGCACGACGTGTAGTGGATGGACAGTGACTCAGTTGCTAGTATGCAGGGCAGTGACTAGCAGCCAAGTATTTGGTATAACTGAGCTCGAGAGCTGTAACTTGTGTAAAGTTACCCCACGACTGGTTTCATGTAAAAATAGTAGAGTCGGATTTGTCGTGTAACCTGTAAGTGTATTTACTACGCTAAGGAGGTTATTGGTTTACTTCTGTGTGGATACCTGGTGCGGTAATATAACAAACTTGTCAGAATAAGGGAGGGGGAGGATGTGCCGATACTTTTTACTAAGTTTATGGTCAATCCAGAAAAACAGAAACAAGAAGAGAGAGAGATTAGAAAAAACGAAAGGGAAGGAGATTTAACCTGATTCTTCAATTGTATGAGAGAGAAACATCAAAGCTGAACAATGATTAGAGCATCTTCCTTCTGGTCTAATAGTCGGTTTGGTTCAGTATTAAATATGGTGGAGGCGCAAGTGACAACTCTGAATGCTTCTGTCGCCTAGCGTATAGCAAAAGAGTAACAGAACTGTGATGAATTTCGCAAATTGCGAACTCTGTCCAAAGTGTTTGAGCAGGAACCAGCATTATTGAAAAATGAGAGTCACTATCTCCAGCATGGTTTAGCATCATTAAAAAAGAAGGTAGTCACAGACAGACGTTCAGATGAGGGATGTAGAAAGGCTGAGAGAGAGAATGACATGTAGGTCGATAGGTTAAACTGTTGTTGAATTAACAGATTCAAAATGATTCACATGGCTCTGAGCACTATGGGACTTAACTTCTCAAGTCATCAGCCCCCTAGAACTTAGAACTACTTAAACCTAACTAACCTAAGGACATCACACACATCCATGCGCGAGGCAGGATTCGAACCTGCGACCGTAGCGGTCGCGCGGTTCCAGACTGTAGCGCTTAGAACCGCTCGGCGAATTAACAGAAATAGCAAAAAGGCAACAAAATATATCAACTAGTTTTCACTATGCCCCACCACAATGTAAGGTACCAGACGGCACTAGTGAATTTGTGGGCCTTGGAAAGAGTATACAAGGGAATACACAAGTAACAAATGGTTCAAATGGCTCTAAGCACTATGGGACTTAACATCTGAGGTCATCAGTCCCCTAGACATAGAACTACTTAAACCTAACTAACCTAAGGACATCACACACGTCCATGCCAGAACTGCTCGGCTACAACGGACGGCACAGAAGTAACATCTAGCAGTCTCTTTAAGAGTATAGACCAGGGTGAGGTAAATCAAGGAGAATGTGGCAACTCGAAAGAAGTGTTAATGTTTGGTACAGGTAAAGGAATGTACAAAAATTTCCCGTATTTAATCCATAGGGGGAAACACATTCAGTATTTCCAAGATGGTTAGAGAAATATACGTTTCGCAACTAACCACATGCACTTTAGTGGAGTTTACTGAATTTAGAACAGTTTGAATAATACAGTCTGTTTGAAATGGATTTCAAAGTAGAATTTTGCTCGCCAGGTATGTAGAAGTGTAGAACTGCAGTTACAGTTGTTGGGCCCATAGTTTAAACCGATTCTTGGGGAGGATACTGGAATGTTGTGGAGCAGTATGCTGCCCAATCAAGAATTTGTGACAATGATGTACGTGAAGCACATTTAATGGAAGTATTAATTAACAGTTTATCTGACGCATCTAGAGAGAAGCTTGTTGGGAGAACGTGGAAAAATAAACAAGCCTTATTAGAACTCTTGGATCAGCGAGATTTCCTAACATGTCCGACGAGAGTTGAGATAATCAGTGTTGATTGGGCATTGGAGGAAGAAGATTATTTAGACCTTCTGAAAAAAGACGTCAAGCGAATAGTGTGCACTACAGAAAAACTGTACGCTATTCTTAAGCATTCATCTCGTTCCTAAACAAAGCCAATCAGCTGAGTATTGTGTTATTAGTAAGTTACAGTAGGGACTTGATTGGAGCGTAACAGAGTGAAGATTTCATGGATATTATTTGGTTAACTGCCAGACCAGTTTTCGATTTAGTGTCACACTGAACAAAGAACATGCCTCACAACATCCATTAAAAAAGCCACACGATTAACACCAAACAGATGGAAAGAACACATCCTACTACCCACAACAGTCGAACACACGTTTCAGATATGGACAAGAAGACTGAGATGTGATAGTGAGCTGCATTTCACACAACTGGAGGCCAGGACGTTCGGATAACGGTTTTACTTGAGACGTTGTACATTCTAAACAGTCCATTACGACAACGTAATGCGCAAGTAGTAAGGCGTAGTACTAAGACGATTTCGAGAAAATCGCACGCGAAGTTTTACGCGTCGATGATGTACTGTTGCGTTGTGACTCTGACCACGAACTGCCGGCGGTCATGTTAGCGTTTAAGCTCCGTACTCGGTAGATCGCCGGAACGAGACCCACTGCTCTTCCATTTCTTTAAATTTATATGTTTTTAAACGCCGGTCATTGTTTTGCACATTTTACATTTGAAAGGTAATACGATGAGAATACACGTGTGTTTGCATGACCCTTTTTGAATTTACAATGTTATTTCACTGTTTACTAATTTTTGTCATTACAAGTTAAAAAACTTTATCCAGCCCCTTTCAGACTTGTTCATATTTTATTGACAACGAACGAGAAATTGCTTCTCGTGAAGATGCTCTCAAAATATATTCTGTCGCACACCACCAATTTTTGACACCGATATTTACATCATTGTTGCGTTACACGTGGTCTGTATCCAAATTGTCGGAAGAAAGAGAAATTTTTCAAAATGTCAGCTAGTTTTGTTTTTTCCCAGAAACTCTGAAGAGTCCTAATGAACGCGGGAAAACTGCATTCGATCCACTTGTATTGTATGGAACTGGGGACCTAGAAACGACTGAGAGGCTTTGTCCCCGCCGTAGCCATCAGTGGTTGACAACAGGCTACGGCAGCCCACCCACCCCACCGCCGCCCCACACCGAACCCAGGGTTATTGTGCCATTTGCCCCCCCCCCCCCACCATTGAACCCCCGGGAACGTCTCACACTAGACGAGTGTGACCCCAAATGTTTGCATGGTAATCATGGTGTAAGCGTACGTGGAGACGTGGCGAAAGTGTTTGCGCAGCAACCGCCGACGTAGTGTAACTGACGCGGAATAAGGGAAACCAGCCCGCATTCGCCGAGGCAGATGGAAAACCGCCTTAGAAACCATCCACAGACTGGCCGGCACACCGGACCTCGACACTAATCCGCCGGGCGGATTCGAGCCGGGGACCGGCACGCCTTCCCTCCGGGAAAGCAGTGCGTGAGACCGCACGGCTAACCGGGCGGGTTTCATTCCACTTAGTAGATGCCTCTTTAAATTATATTTTCCGTGTCTGTACGAAAAATATCGTCCCGCAACTTGTAATGTCGAAAGTACATCCGGCGATTAATCGTACATGACCCTCATTTTCTGGCATATTGTAACTCAATGTATACTGAATAAAGTTATTAGCACTTTACTTATCGATGTTTGCTATCCAAGGCTGTCTCTCGTTCTTAAAACCTGTGTGTACAGATCGAAACGTCCAGGTACAAAGCAGTTATCAGTATCTTACCCGACCGCAGGTATAAAGGATTTCGGAAATCACAACAAGCATGCATTTTTAGGAAAACTTTATGCGTTTGGTCGCATACTTGTCGATAATTATAAACGTAACATCTGTTGTGATAATAAAAATTGGCGAACAACCATATAAACCGGGAGTTCAGTATAAGTTCATATGAATGGTTCAAATGGCTCTAAGCACTATGGGACTTAATATCTGAGGTCATCAGTCCCCTAAACTTAGACCTATTTAATCCTAGCTAACCTAAGGACATCACGCACATCCATGCCTGAGGCAGGATGCGAACCTACGACCGCAGCAGCAGCTCGGTCATGAACTGAAGCGCCAAGAACTGCTTCTCCACAGGGACCGGCACATATATATACACATGTCGTTTCAGAATATTACCTTTCAGACGTAAAATGCTTAAAATAATATATTAGTGTTGGAGAAAATATTCTTAAATTAAAAAAAAAGAAACATGAGCGGGACTCGACCCAGCGATCCACCGATTACGGAATCCGAATGCTGATCACATACCCGCCACCAGCTCAGTCTCGGAGGTCGCAGTGCACCGGTACAGCACAGACGCGTGAAACTTTTCTTGAGATTGTCTCTAATTCGCCTAAGTAGTACCCCTTACTAATTGCACATTATGTAGTCCTAATGTACAAAAGAAGTACAAAGTTTGCAAAAAGTCTGTGATCCAAACCCTGTGTCTTCCCATTGTTAGCTATGCGGCATTCTTTGGGTATATAACTATTGTCATCAGGGGCGGTGGCAAGGGGGGGGGGGGGAGGGATCTATGGGGGCTACAGCCCCCCTCTCCCCAATGGAGTATCATATTACACTGGATAAAATGACTGCAGTAATCAGCGAATTTATTACTTCAATAGAGTCAATCTTTTTTTATAATTATGTAGCAATATAGGTTGCAATGTATTTCAAACACATTTTAACAAAAGAATAAGAGTGGCAGCCGGCCGTTGTGGCCGAGCGGTTCTAGGCGCTTCGGTCCGGAACCGTGCGACTGCTACGGTTCGCAGGTTCGAATCCTGCCTTGGGCATGGATGTGTGTGACGTCCTTAGGTTAGTTAGGTTTAATTAGTTCTAAGTCTAGGGGACTGATGACCTCAGATGCTAAGTTCCATAGTGCTTAGAGCCAGTTGAACCATTTTTAGACATTCTACAGTATATATTCACTGGTTTCTCGTCTTCAGCAAGTAAAAACAGAATAACAGAACATTGTTCAACTAATGCGGACGTTTGAAGCAGACTCGCCATCTTGAAATGTATTTTTGAGGTTATAAACAAAACACTGTCGATACATCAGCTGATCAGGGCTCATCCCAGTGATGCCAACTTAAAGCCATATAAGTACCAGATTTGCCCTACTAACGGTTTTTTCCACAGACCAATCAGTTTAAGTAGTTTTAAGTTCTAGGGGACTGATGACCTCAGATGTTAAGCCCCATAGTGTTCAGAGCCATTTCAACCATTAAGAGCGGCAAATAGCTTACTATCTAAGCCAATAAATATCATTTAACTTTAAATGGGCATCTTATTATTTATTGTATACGTTGTATGTATATTAATGTACGAGTACCACTTACAATAATCATGAAAGCCAAATATGCCAGCTAGCTGTATGCCTACCAACATTTAAATTACTGACCCCAGACAAGAACTTCGAAATCGCCGGATATCTGGGTCAAATCGTATTACGAGGGTAAACCTATTCTTTTTTGTAAGAACAGAACTCTGTCTGTGTGGCAGTTGGTCATACTGTTATGAAGAGTGCTTCACGCGCTGTGTGTAAACATGCGCACGCAGCACTGAGGCGCTCAGTCTTGGCTTGGCAGCCGTCGAGGATGGAGCTCCCGTTGGATGTCACCGCCAAGTGCGAAATGCGCGCAGTTATTCGGTTTTTAAACGCAAAGGGCACTGCGCCGATTGAAATCCATCGCCAACTGACGGAAGTGTATGGTGAATCGTGCATGGATGTCAAAAATGTTCGTAAGTGGTGTAGAGAGTTTGCAGTCTGCCGGAAAAATCATGACAACCGTTTTTTGGGATCGGAAAGGGGTATTGTTGGTCGAATTTATGCCTAATGGACCCAAAATTAACGCTGACAGGTACTGTGAGACTCTGAAGAAATTCAAACAGGCAATTCAGAACCGGGGAAGAGGAATGTTGAGCAAAGGCGCACATATTCGCAATGACAACGCTCGCCCATACATCGCTCGGCAAACCTTTGCTCTCCTGCAACAATTCCATTAGAACATAATCACCCACCCACCCTATAGTCCTGACTTGGCGCCCAGTGACTATCACCTGTTAAAAGAACATTTGGCCGGAAAGCGATTCAGCTCCGACGACGAGGTGAAAGAAGAGGTTCATAACATCATGGCGGTGAGCTGGTATGACATGTGCAAACAAAAACTGCCACAGCGTCTACAAAAAATACATCGACAGAAATGGTAATTATGTCGAAAACTAGCTAAATGTTCAAGCTGCAAACTGATGTAAACCATTGCAGAAATAAACAGGTCTATGTACTTATAAAAAATAGGTGACCTTACTTTTGTAATTACCCTCGTATTTTCTCTGGCACACATATTCTGTAGACACGATTTTATCCTGAACTCCAAAACAGTTACCAAAACTACTTTAAGCAACACAAAATTTTCCCAATTTGTCGGTAGAGGACCCCAGCTCTCCTTTTGTTAAACGATACTTTATTCCCCCAAACCCCCCCCCCCCAACCCCCTCTTGGCCGATTTCTAGAATCGTCCGTGATTGGCACACTACTAGGATACAGAAGCAAGCGAAACATAGTGCACTCCACAAACAAAAGTTACGAAAAGCTTTAATCGGCTCACAACACAGCCAACTGACGTAAAGATTCACAGTCCCTTGCAGATAGGTAGTGGAATGAATTCAATCATTAAATCGGAAGATGACTGAAACGCGTGGAGCAAAAACTTCCGCCACATTTTAAACAGTGAGTGAAAGTGGTTTGGAAACATTTAATGGTATTACAGCACGAATAAACTGACCTACAGTCATGTGATTCAGTGCCGAGGAAAGTGGCACGAATTCTCTCAATTAAATCGGACACTTATAGGACTGCCACATTCAAAACTCCTATACCTCATGAAGGAAACGATCAGCCTCATTAAAAGATTTACATAGCACTCAGAAATATAATACACATAGGAGACATACCCGCTGCTCCCTCCAGACCAAAGTACATAATTACCTCTGAGTCCACCCGATGTGTCGCCAAAATACGCGTGGGAGGAAGAGGACTGTTTGAGAAAACAAGTAGGAGAAAGAGTAGTGTTATGTGTCCACAAGAAAAATTATAAAATGGGAAGACAAATTGGGAAATTGAGTTGAAGGAAATTTGAGATTCCATTGCAGCAGTCATTGAAGACCCAGTGTTGGATAACAATGAGGACCGTATAGTGTGTGCGATTTAAAAAGGTATGTGGCTGATTCGCGCCACGATGGAGAGCAGTTGTACACAGCAGTACGAACTGAAAGTAGTGCTAGCCCGCAAGAGCAAAAAAGGAGTCGAGAAGTAAAATTTAAGTCTCAGGGGCGAGAAGTTTGGTTGGCATTAGGGTAGTTGCGCAATGAATATAAGACAATGTTAGGGATTCTTATAGACAGTATGACCGGTCGAAAGGAAATTGTATTACTTAAAGTGTCGTCACAGTAGTCTGTTTCGTCTCAATATATTGTCGCAGTGGCTGTATTGTAAAGAATATGTATAAAATGTGTGTTTGATGTTATTATTATATGTTACTTTTACGCATCCTTTCGAACCATACGTTATACTGTACCAGTGCTGATGCGAGGCTGAATTCAAACGTGAGCTTCGAAGAAACCTTTTACAGTGTGCAGGCAGCATGAACGGTTCGAGTGTCAAATATTACTTTGATGGCATTCGGACATGCGAAGAAGAGTCGAAGGCCATCTAAAAATTGAATTAATTGTTAAAAGTAATGGTATCGCTCTACAGTTGTCTAGAAAATGGTTGCTAAATGGTTTTACAAAGGGTTACATTAGCAGTGGTTAAAATAATTTTGGAGAAGACTCAACTCAGAAGAACTGAACTGGTTATTCTCAGTACCAGGTGACGTGTATAGTTATTGCTAGCTCTGTTTGCACTAATCTGAGCAAAACAGTAGCACTTGCTGAGTGGAGTTTGTTGTATTGGCTGCTGTGGGAATCTGCAAGGAAGGAGAGAAGTTGCAATAGCCGGACAGGAATCCAATCATCTGTACAAAACACTCTGCAAGAATAACAGACACTTTCTTTCTATAAATAAGTGAAAAACAGTGTGGTGTCACCGCCAGACACCACACTTGCTAGGTGGTAGCCATTAAATCGGCCGCGGTCCGTTAGTATACGTCGGACCCGCGTGTCGCCACTATCAGTGATTGCAGCCGAGCGCCGCCACACGGCAGGTCTAGAGAGACTTCCTAAGCACTCGCCCAGTTGTACAGCCGACTTTGCTAACGATGGTTCACTGACAAATTACGCTCTCATTTGCCTAGACGATAGTTAGCATAGCCTTCAGCTACGTCATTTGCTACGACCTAGCAAGGCGCCATTACCAGTTACTATTGATGCTGTAAAACATGTACCGTCAAGAGCGATGTTCACCAATTATGGATTAAAGTTAAGTATTCCAGCAGCTACGTACTATTTTTGCTAGTCTCATTTCCCTGACTTGTTCCAGACCTCACGCTAGCCTGCGTGAGCTTAAACGCGTGCCTTTCGGCTTCCTGTCATAGTGGATTGGCTGTCTTGCCAAACCACAACAAACAGCTTGCTCCATTACACACTATTACTACTCGCAGAGCGCAGGTTACGTATCGTGTTCCTATTACTAAGTACTGATGCTATCGAAGTCTGCGACAGAACTGGTCCGACCACCGATGGGAAGCTAATTAAATCAGGGCTGACAGGGGGCGCTGAACTCTGTCTTCCTAGAGATATGGTGCTGCTCGCTCTTGGTGGTACTGATTAACTCTATATAGTCGGAGGATTGATACTGTTTCCCCTAGTGAATTCTTAGTAAACGGTTAAAGAGTTGAACGTTTAACGTAAGGAAAGAGATCTGGCTATTTGATAGTGAGGAGTGGGTTAAATATTTATTCGAAGCGAGTGTTGTGTAGACAGTACGGAGACCAGATTGTAGTCAATAAGTCGTGATTGTAAACGGATCTGATCTCACTGGTTCTCTAAAATCGTATTAGTGTCCCAGTCCGCAAATTCATTTATGACTGAGTGTTGCTATAATCATTTGGGATAGGAATTTGGTTCACATTGATAGAATCGAGTGATCGACGTGGAGAGTTATAGAATTATGCACTCGTCGAGAGAATAGTGTGTTGCGTCATTGTTGTAAAAAAGCTGACTGGTTTTCGCTTTGCGGAATAGAAACCTATCTAGCGACGATTGGTATTTTGTTGGCACTAAAGAATTTTGGGACATCATGATTGGTCGTACAATATTAAAATCGTTGACTTATCGACAAGATCTTACTTTAACAGTCAATCAATAATCAGCTGGAATCTTTTACTTATCACCTTCAAGGCTTTTTCTGTGTGACGGGTGGCCTTTAAAGTAGGAAAAGGTAGGTAGTTATTAGCCAACACTGGAAGAGATTTAATTTTGTTCTTATTATTAAGTGTATGGCACAAAATGGTTGTGGCAAGCATTTCTTTTTTTTATTTTCAGTGTCGAATAGCATTCTTGCGGGTTAGCATTACTTTCAATCGTTCATTACCGGACACAGAATTCAAATAAAGCAAAGGTGTGTTAAACTGAAATAAAATACCGACTCTTAATTTCAAAGAAAACTGATGATGATGTTTTGTTTGTGGAGCGCACAACTGCGCGGTCATCAGCGCGCGTACAAAGTCCCAATTCTTTCACAGTCCTATCTAGCCATTGTCACGAATGATGAGGAAGACAACACAAACACCTAGCCCCCGGGTAGAGAAAATCCCCAAGCCGGCCGGGAATCGAACCCGGGATCCAGAGGCAGCGACGTTAGCCCCTAGACCACGAGCTGCGGATAAAGAGAAATGAAAATATCCCCACTACAAGAAGTACACTTTAAGACCTTTTTTCTTCCTGATGAAATAAAGGGAATTATACGAAATAAAATAATAAGATTCATTACAAGGAATAGTACTGGACATTACCAGACAGATATTTTCTTCGATGCTAATATTTGAGTTTGCAAAGTTCAAAGATTTAGCACTTTAACATCATGTTTGAGATACTGTCTGAAAATAATTACTACTGAAGTCCAGAAACTTTCAAAACAGTTCGTTTAGTTTAAAGGCAGGAGATGTGAAGACTATAATTCTGGATTATTTATTTGAAGACTAAATAGATATGTAGCAAGGACATTAATATTTTTTACGTGAAAAAACAAAAACAATCTGCGGCGATAGAATATTATATCGCAGACTGAACACCCAGTTACATCTCTGGATACTAATTTGACGCCAGATATAATATATGAAATTTAGGCTTCCTTAACAAACCAGTATCGTAAGTAACAAGTGATCAGTTAAGTCGTTTTACGTCATTTTAAGGCAGAAAACGATGATACAAATTGATCAACGGCGCACGTAGACACATTTTGTCATCTTAATTATTTTTGCCCCCCATGAACCATGGACCTTGCCGTTGGTGGGGAGGCTTGCGTGCCTCAGCGATACAGATGGCCGTCCCGTAGGTGCAACCACAACGGAGGGGTATCTGTTGAGAGGCCAGACAAACATGTGGTTCCTGAAGAGGGGCAGCAGCCTTTTCAGTAGTTGCAGGGGCAACAGTCTGGATGATTGACTGATCTGGCCTTGTAACATTAACCAAAACGGCCTTGCTGTGCTGGTACTGCGAACGGCTGAAAGCAAGGGGAAACTACAGCCGTAATTTTTCCCGAGGACATGCAGCTCTACTGTATGATTAAATGATGATGGCGTCCTCTTGGGTAAAATATTCCGGAGGTAAAATAGTCCCCCATTCGGATCTCCGGGCGGGGACTACTCAAGAGGACATCGTTATCAGGAGAAAGAAAACTGGCGTTCTACGAATCGGAGTGTGGAATGTCAGATCACTTAATCGGGCAGGTAGGTTAGAAAATTTAAAAAGGGAGATGGATAGGTTAAAGTTAGATATAGTGGGAATTAGTGAAGTTCGCTGGCAGGAGGAACAAGACTTTTGGTCAGGTGATTACAGGGTTATAAATACAAAATCAAATAGGGGTAATGCAGGAGTAGGTTTAATAATGAATAAAAAAATAGGAGTGCGGGTTAGCTACTACAAACAGCATAGTGAACGCATTATTGTGGCCAAGATAGACACAAAGCCCATGCCTACTACAGTAGTACAAGTTTATATGCCAACTAGCTCTGCAGATGATGAAGAAATAGATGAAATGTATGACGAGATAAAAGAAATTATTCAGGTAGTGAAGGGACACGAAAATTTAATAGTGATGGGTGACTGGAATTCGTCAGTAGGAAAAGGGAGAGAAGGAAACATAGTAGGTGAATATGGATTGGGAGGAAGGAATGAAAGAGGAAGCCGCCTTGTAGAATTTTGCACAGAGCATAACTTAATCATAGCTAACACTTGGTTCAAGAATCATGAAAGGAGGCTGTATACATGGAAGAAGCCTGGAGATACTGACAGGTTTCAGATAGATTATATAATGGTAAGACAGAGATTTAGGAACCAGGTTTTAAATTGTAAGACATTTCCTGGGGCAGATGTAGATTCTGACCACAATCTATTGGTTATGAACTGCAGATTGAAACTGAAGAAACTGCAAAAAGGTGGGAATTTAAGGAGATGGGACCTGGATAAACTGAAAGAACCAGAGGTTGTAGAGAGTTTCAGGGAGAGCATTAGGGAACAATTGACAGGAATGGGGGAAAGAAATACAGTAGAAGAAGAATGGGTATCTCTGAGGGATGAAGTGGTGAAGACAGCAGACGATAAAGTAGGTAAAAAGACGCGGGCTAATAGAAATCCTTGGGTAACAGAAGAAATATTGAATTTAATTGATGAAAGGAGAAAATATAAAAATGCAGTAAATGAAGCAGGCAAAAAGGAATACAAACGTCTCAAAAATGAAATCGACAGGAAGTGCAAAATGGCTAAGCAGGGATGGCTAGAGGTCAAATGTAAGGATGTAGAGGCTTGTCTCACTAGGGGTAAGATAGATACTGCCTACAGGAAAATTAAAGAGACCTTTGGAGAGAAGAGAACCACTTGTATGAATATCAAGAGCTCAGATGGCAACCCAGTTCTAAGCAAAGAAGGGAAAGCAGAAAGGTGGAAGGAGTATATAGAGGGTTTATACAAGGGCGATGTACTTGAGGACAATATTATGGAAATGGAAGAGGATGTAGATGAAGATGAAATGGGAGATAAGATACTGCGTGAAGAGTTTGACAGAGCACTGAAAGACCTGAGTCAAAACAAGGCCCCGGGAGTAGACAACATTCCATTAGAACTACTGATGGCCTCAGGAGAGCCAGTCATGACAAAACTCTACCATCTGGTGAGCACGATGTATGAGACAGGCGAAATACCCTCAGACTTTAAGAAGAATATAATAATTCCAATCCCAAAGAAAGCAGGTGTTGACAGATGTGAAAGTTACCGAACTATCAGTTTAATAAGTCACAGCTGCAAAATACTAACGCGAATTCTTTACAGACGAATGGAAAAACTGGTAGAAGCCGACCTCGGGGAAGATCAGTTTGGATTCCGTAGAAATGTTGGAACACGTGAGGCAATACTGACCTTACGACTTATCTTGGAAGAAAGATTAAGAAAAGGCAAACCTACGTTTCTAGAATTTGTAGACTTAGAGAAAGCTTTTGACAATGTTGACTGCAATACTCTCTTTCAAATTCTGAAGGTGGCAGGGGTAAAATACAGGGAGCGAAAGGCTATTTACTATTTGTACAGAAACCAGATGGCAGTTATAAGAGTCGAGGGGCATGAAAGGGAAGCAGCGGTTGGGAAAGGAGTGAGACAGGGTTGTAGCCTCTCCCCGATGTTATTCAATCTGTATATTGAGCAAGCAGTAAAGGAAACAAAAGAAAAATTCGGAGTAGGTATTAAAATTCATGGGGAAGTAGTAAAAACTTTGAGGTTCGCCGATGACATTGTAATTCTGTCAGAGACAGCAAAGGACTTGGAAGAGCAGTTGAACGGAATGGACAGTGTCTTGAAAGGAGGATATAAGATGAACATCAACAAAAGCAAAACGAGGATAATGGAATGTAGTCAAATTAAGTCGGGTGATGCTGAGGGAATTAGATTAGGAAATGAGACACTTAAAGTAGTAAAGGAGTTTTGCTATTTAGGGAGTAAAATAACCGATGATGGTCGTAGTAGAGAGGATATAAAATGTAGACTGGCAATGGCAAGGAAAGCGTTTCTCAAGAAGAGAAATTTGTTAACATCGAATATAGATTTAGGTGTCAGGAAGTCGTTTCTGAAAGTATTTGTATGGAGTGTAGCCATGTATGGAAGTGAGACATGGACGATAACTAGTTTGGACAAGAAGAGAATAGAAGCTTTCGAAATGTGGTGCTACAGAAGAATGCTGAAGATAAGGTGGGTAGATCACGTAACTAATGAGGAGGTATTGAATAGGATTGGGGAGAAGAGAAGTTTGTGGCACAACTTGACTAGAAGAAGGGATCGGTTGGTAGGACATGTTCTGAGGCATCGAGGGATCACAAATTTAGCATTGGAGGGCAGCGTGGAGGGTAAAAATCGTAGAGGGAGACCAAGAGATCAATACACTAAGCAGATTCAGAAGGATGTAGGTTGCAGTAGGTACTGGGAGATGAAGAAGCTTTCACAGGATAGAGTAGCATGGAGAGCTGCATCAAACCAGTCTCAGGACTGAAGACAACAAAAAAAAAATTATTTTTGAAGGTTTATTTATCAAAAGATTGAGTATGATAAGGAAATTCGTTGAAATTCATTACATTTGCTAGATAACTGCAGATACCTACTGTGAGGTTTTCGCTGTGATAATAACGACAGTGTGGTGCACGCAACCTTGTTCGTTATGTGCCGAGAATTCATTTTTATTGGTGATCATCATAAAGGTATATTACGTGCGTAAAATCACAAAAAGTAAGTAGCGTATACATCAACGTGCAGGCTTTAACCGTAATATTAGGATCGATTCCAAACTTACGATTTTATGCCTACAAAGAAAGTGTGCAAGAACTAATCATAGCGTGTAGACTTTCACGGCCGGCGTCTTCAGTAATTAAAACTTCCGGGCTAAGAGGCCGTGGTCCAATAGTAGAAATACTTCTACAAGTTGTAGATTCATCTCAGATGATGTTGCCCGCAGCTGGCAACGAAACGTCGAAGTATTTCTACTATTGGACCACGGCCTCTTAGCCCGGAAGTTTAATTACTGTGCAAGAACTGTTAATCTTAGTACTGTCGATCCAGATGCGTGCGCATATATGATTGCAAGAGTTTAATCACTTAATAAGTAAAAACATCTTATTCTGGAACGCAGTAACCTTAGACGAATAGTCAGGACATTTCCACACAGTAACAATTTCGTTGTGTGTAGGAATTAGTAGCACACTGGGTCACACGATAGGTGGTGACTTATAGACTGCTTCTTAAATTATAAGTGGTATTTATTGTAAGAAGCGTACACTGGTATAAATTTTGTATAATTTACTACTGCTTAAAGTTAACTGCTTCCCGAATTCCACTCTAGGTAAAACAATACAAGAAGTGGTTACCGACTAAGATCTGCTCCTAGCTACTGCACAAGGAGGTGTTGGACCGCTGACAGTATTTCTTTACTTGCAGTAGCCCACAAGGAGTAACGTTGCTGTCAAAATTGTCGCTTCTGCGTATTAACAAATGAAGTAGCGACAATTTACCACACAAATATTACTACGCAACTGTTGTTCCGTCACATTGGATCTACGACTGTATTTGAACATGACTCGAATTTTTCGAGCCGTTTAGGCAACAGTCCAGGAAATCTCAGATTATGTTCGATCTTTTCATAATGCACTGTGGATTTTAGTTACAAAAATAACTGTGAAACACTGACTGAAATATCTTCCAAGGTGCAGCTCACGCGTAACAACAGCAACTAACAAATAAAAAACTTCAATCATGATCTGTCCAATTCTCGAGCTTTCGCTCGTCCTGCCATCTAGTGAGATGTAATGTACTATCTCCAAGACAGGTCTTGCGGCTGTGAATCATTCTCACGATACAAATTACTGTTACTTTGATGTGACTGTTACTTCATTACGATACATTTCAGTTGTTCGGCATTGAATTCTTGATTAACAGTCTCCATTGTTTCATCTGAATGTTGCAGTCTTGTGTTCAAACTGATTAAAAGCTGGTAATGTTTTTGTCTGTTATTCTATTATGTGACCAGGGATTTAACTGCTCACTTACAACCTATCATTACTGCCTCTCATAGACAAATAAAATATTTTAGTGAGCTCAGTCAAGTAATACTTTCTAGAGGACAATAGTTTCTTCTTTGTTACCTTTACTTAGAAATCAACATAAATGTTTATCTAGCCTTACAGATCGGTAGTGTATGAGAACTCGTATTGTAAATTTCTTCAAAAACAACAGGAGTTTGTGCAGTGGTAGGATTTAATGCTATTTACTCCAGTGTTTCAAGAAATTGCCATATCTTAAGCAGAGCCATAGCTTTTTGTTGTGGCTAGTACATAGTTTCTTGCCTCTCTCTTGCATTCACTCTGCGCTAGTCAAATGTCACTTGATTGTTCGAACTAGCTCGATACTGCATCAAACGCTGAGGCGTCTCAAGAAATCTCGAGCCCGTTCGAATGCGAGTATCGTTTGTCCAGCCCTAAGTGGAACAGTATGTTACATAAAGGAAATGCAGTAAGTAGTGACCACTAAATTATGACCACGAAGTAGTTATGAGGAGAGCACGTGGCTAAGAGGAAGCAATGTCGCGACCAGTGGTCAAGGGATATTTAAACAATTATGAAGTAGCCATAGCATTAGATCGAGGGAACGGTTATTGTTTAATTCAAGAAGAGTTATGGGTAAATGCATGTAAAGTGTAGAGGCTAGAGTACTTTCTAACTTCTGTGTGTATTTACAACAATATCTGGAACAAATGGCTGTTAAGTACAGGAAGAGGTTCCAGTAAATTTGTGGACTGAGGATATGCAATATACACAGTCATTACTGTCGACAGCAAACTTGAATGCAGGTGCTTTTGCTTGGTCTAGAGTGGTTTGCAGGGAAAAAAGTTGTAATGATGGTGAATTTAAATTTTTCTCTTTGTTTTTCAGTCTTGGCAGTAAAGAGAGAAGTGAAGGCAAAAATAAAACGATGATATATCGCTGATGAGGTACTACTATGTTTGGGTAATATAATAATAATAATAATAATGAGTGTATGGCATTGGTGGCCGGGAGACCCCTCGCGGGGTGAAACGGGCCGCCTCTCCAACCAAGTTCTTTAACGCCACTACGGCGACTTTCGAGTGGATAAGGATAAAATGATGGTAAAATACACACAAAACCCACTGAACTCGAGGCAGAAAAATTCCCTGACCCTGGCGGGTATTGAACCCGGGAACTCGTGTGTGGGAAGCGTGAACGCTACCGCAAGACCACTAGCAACTAATTTATTGCAACATGTTTCAATATAATAAGAAACTATTCTGTGTGGATGGAGAGACTTTGTTGTCTGTGCAAGACGTTGTGGGGCGGTGGGTGGAAAATTTCTATATATTGTTGTTGCCATTCTCAACACAGGCTCTCTAACTACAATGTGGGCAACCAGAAAGTGATTAACAAAAACGTGATGCCTCTAAATAAAGTTCACTGTGCCCACACAATGGAAAGCAAATGAATTCTATATATCGTGAGTAGGCTGCTTCCATATAACGTGACTGACGTTTACTAAAGAACAGTACAAGGGGGTAACAAAGAAAAAAGCAGAATCAATTTTTGAAAGCTATATGTTGTGTACATAGTTCCGCGTAGTCAGCGCGTACACAACTTTCCCACTAGAGCGCGCCCCGCTAACGCCGATATTACACTAATCAAATTTCTTTGTCAAATATCTTTATCCAAAATCTTTGTCAAAGATATTTGATGGTGTAATAGGAACTTTGTCAAATGTCGTCCAATATTTGTTCAAATCTAGGGCCTCGCTGTAGATTTGATCAAAGAAATCGCTTGTCTTCTGTTCACTGCAATGTGACATGTTACCACATGGAGCGCTAGCATCGCTGCAGCGTTCCGTCGTCTGTAGTGTTTTTATAAACATTGCCGGTAAATACAATTGGTGTGTGCCGACAACTACAAAATTAATAGAGATGTATGAAGCTGATGAGGCGCTTTACAACGTGAGGCCCCATGAATACAAAAATAAAATAAGAAGATTGGAGACGAGACCTGACCTAACCTAACTTAACCTAACCTAACCTAACCTAACATAACATAACCCTCTCCTGTAGCAAGGAATCGGAGTGTTACAGTGAGCCTGTCTTCTGAAGATGTAGCAGTTCTTAAGTGAATATTGTGCTTTGTGATATGAGGATACACTTCACTGACACATACAGGAATGTATGCTCATCCATTCGTAAGTAATTGATGTACCACTTGACGTCTTCCACTGTAAGCTCACGTAAGAAGTTTTGTTGAATGCTTTTATTGTGTCGTCGTAAAACCCATGGCTTCACCCAGATTAGATTAGTTTTTCGTTCGACAAGGCGCCATTTTTAGATTGAGCAAACCACTCGTAAACTTGAGTTTCTCCAGTAGAGTCACTTGTTAAGTTGTTCTCAACATTAAAACAGTTTCTCAGCAGCATTTTTACCGAGTAGAAAACAAAATTTCACAGCGTTGTTCACTTAAACTTGTCGTCATAAAAAAGCTAAACAAGAACAAAACAGTGTTAACAAAAACAGTCACTGCAGATAAACAGCACGAGCCCGGTGAACACAGGCGGAACTGAACTGGCATTGAGTTGCGCTACACACGCCTCGCAGCACGAATGTGTACTACACAAGCTCCGCCCACGGCAATGTTATTCCGTTTTTTTGGGTACCCCCTCGTTTAAGCATATATCGGCCGTGAGAGTATAAAGTGCTGAAAAGCTTGATTGGTGTAGTACATGAGAGAATCACAGGACCAGAGAAAGAAGTATGGGTGCCAGATTAGGTCAGTGTTCTAGGCTTCTAGGACAACTAAATGTAAATATCGTGTGACTAGGGCCTCCCGTCGGGTAGACCGTTCGCCAGGTGCAAGTCTTTCCATTTGACGACACTTCGGCGACTTGGGCGTTGATGGGGACAAAATTAGGATAACACAAAACCCAGTCTCTGACGGGAGAAAATGTCCGACCCACCCGGCAATCGAACCCGGGCCCTTAGGACTGACATTCTGTCACGCTGACCACTCATTTATCTAGGACAACTGAGATAGGAACAGCTCCTGCGGTGAGCCAAGACTATGTGATGTAGATGATAATGTTTACTGATGATGCAGTGGGAATTATTTGAGTACACATTGATGAAATGGGTAATTGAAGGGGAGGCAGAAGGCCGTAAGAGTAAGTGAGTAACACAGAGGTTTATAGAAATTACTTGGTATTAGTTGGCTGGTACCTGCATTTTATTATTGCGGGACCAGAGAAGCAACACATTTTTTGTTTACCATCCATGCTTAATGCTCTTCTGGGGTTAGTTTCTGTTACACTCTTGCAGACATTTTATCAAAAAAGGATAAAATATGCATTAGGTACTGGCCAGAGAGCTAATATTAATCAGAGAAGGATAGAATTCTACCGCGGCAGTCCAGTCTTTTATTTTTGTGGATGTCACCTGTTTTGACAGTATTAGCAGCCAAATAAAATAATAAATCACCATTCTGCCATGCACTGGAGGTGAAGAATCGATTTCAGTGCCATAAATCACTGCACTGGGAAAGAGGGAAGGCGCACTATCAGTTTTTTATAACTTTTTGTGTTGCTGACCGAAGTAAACATGAAAACGTACAAAAACAGAGGTTTTTTGCTATTCGACTAGCACTTAAAAGTTACTCTGGCCTGGAGAGGAGTCAAATGTTAAATAGCTCACTGTTATCAAATGTTATTTGTAACATTACATCTAGTAGTTTCGTTAAATAATGATGTATGCGTCCCCTCCCCGCCCCCCCCCCCCCCCCACTTTGGAGGGGGGATGGGGGACAGAGAGTAATAGAAGGGGGGCGCTGGCTTTCATTGAAATCTTTGCATTTCATATTATAACGGACATCCGCCCAACAAATATTGTTAGCGTCAGATTCTCCTTCCATGAACCAAGTTAGGAAGCTGCCGCATCGGCAAATAAATGTCGTGTGTCTAGGGCCTCCCGTCGGGTAGATCGTTCGCCAGGTGCAAGTCTCTCGATTTCACGTCACTTTGGCGACGTGCGCGTCGATGGGGATGAAATGATTAGGACAACACAACACTCAGTCCCAGAGCGAAGAAAAATCTCCGAGCCAGCCGGGAATCGAATCGCGGTCCTTGGGATTGACAGTCTGTCGCTCTGACCACTCAGCTACCGGGGGCGGAGACAGCATCGGTAATTCGCTGATTTATTTCGCAAGAACTGATCAGTAGTTCCTGTCAGCAGGAAATCTGAGAATCAAACCAAACACGCAGATGTGTAGTTGCTTACCAAGCATTTACCAATCACCAATGACAATAAACCACTGGACAATGTGACTGCCACTTCTCTACAGCGCTGACTTCAATAGCAGATTGTTAATCATAGTCACTGTGACGGTCCACACGATTTAAGACAAGCTTCCGAAACCAGTCGAAAGGTAGTACGTAGGCTAGAAGCTGAGTACTAGTGCATGTTCATTGGAAGCAGTCAATTGGATTAAAAATAAAGTAATCCGAGTTCCTCCATTGCCATGGATAAATGGAAGATTCGCAGTGGGGACAAGAGATCGCACGGTAGGGATTTACCGAGTGCCTTCTCCTTCGGAAGTATGCGATTCTAATAAGGAAAAAGATTCGAATTTAATCAAATTCACGAATCTTGTGTGTCTTCCTCTGTTCTTATCAGCGATGTTAGTTCTAAAGCAAAGTGCTAAACATTTAGTTGATAATCTGGCACTACAGTTTAGCAGCACCAGTTTGAATAACGAGGAAGATTGTAATGTGTTTTTTATTTAGCCAACAATAGCTCGCAGAGTGTCTAACTAAGGAGACACCTGGAAAAAAAAAACATCCAAATCGTATGAGTGAAACCCTCGAATTTTTACAGCGTAATTAGCAACAACTAAAACGAAATTTCAGATTCCTCAAAAACCAGGTATTAGTTTCTACGAAAGCAATACGAGTATTCAAGATTTATCGTACTTAATTGCAATATGCAAATCAGCACCCATTGTTTGTAAGAAATTACTTCTTCCCACAGCCGTCGAAATACACGGAGAAAGTGTGGTGTCACCGCCAGACACCACACTTGCTAGGTGGTAGCCTTTAAATCGGCCGCGGTCCGTTAGTATACGTCGGACCCGCGTGTCGCCACTATAAGTGATTGCAGACCGAGCGCCGCCACACGGCAGGTCTAGTCTAGAGAGACTCCTAACACTCGCCCCAGTTGTACAGCCGACTTTGCTAGCCATGGTTTGCTTCGCTTGTATCGGTCCATAGTCCGATCGAAGCTGGATTATGGGAGCTTCGTCTACTCGTCCGCTCGGCCGTCCCTCTTACGCCGGCTCAACTCCATCCACCATCGGGGGTTACGTCTTGCGACCGGAGCCTTCTACACTAGTCCTGTCGAGAGTCTTTATGCTGAAGCTGCCGAGTTACCGTTGACCTACCGGCGCGACGTACTGCTGTGTCGGTATGCCTGCCGGCTGTCGTCTATGCCCGACCACCCCACTTACAAGTCCTTCTTCGCCGATTCTCTCGACCGTCAGTACGGGTTGTATGTGTCTGCCCTGCTGCCCCCCGGAGTCCGCTTCCGTCGCCTGCTTCGACAATTGGATTTTGCCCTCCCTACCACCTTCAGAGAGGGTGAGAGCCCGACACCACCTTGGCTCCAGGCTCCGGTTCATATTTATCTCGACCTCAGCTCACTCCCGAAGGATGGTACTCCGGCTGCAATGTATTGCTCACGGTTTGCCGAACTTCGTGCTCGACTTGCCGGTCACACATTTATTTACACCGATGGCTCCAAAACTGACGATGGTGTCGGCTGTGCCTTTGTCGTCGGGGCCGCCACATTTAAATACAGGCTCCTCGACCTGTGTTCCAGCTTTACGGCCGAGCTTTTTGCTCTCCATCAGGCCGTTCAGTATGCCCGCCGCCACCACCATTCATCATATGTACTGTGCTCTGACTCACTCAGTGCTCTTCAGAGCCTTGGAGCTCCCTATCCGGTCCATCCCTTGCTACAACGGATACAGCAGTCCCTCCATTCTTTGGCTGATAATGGTGGTTCTGTCAGCTTTCTGTGGGTTCCCGGACATGTGGGAGTGCCTGGGAATGAGGCTGCGGATGCTGCAGCCAGGGCTGCAGTCCTCCTGCCTCGGCCAGCCTCCCATTGTGTCCCGTCATCCGACGTTCGTGGGGATGTCTGTAAGAGGCTTGTGTCGTTGTGGTGGGATGCTTGGTCATCCCTCCAAGGAAACAAGCTCCGGGCAGTAAAACCGCTACCAACTGCTTGGACAACATCCTCCCGACCATCTCGGCGCGAGGAGGTCCTTCTGACCAGGTTGCGGATTGGGCATTGCCGGTTTAGCCACCGCTACCTGCTCTCCGGTGACCCAGCCCCGCAGTGCCCTTGTGGTCAGGCATTAACAGTGCGCCATGTTTTATTGTCGTGTCCCCGTTTTAGTCAATTTCGTGTTGTCCTGTCCCTGCCATCTACTTTACCGGATGTTTTAGCTGATGACGCTCGAGCAGCTGCTCGTATTCTGCGTTTTATAACTTTAACTGGCTTGTCCAAGGACATTTAATCTTTTTACTTATTTTGTCTGCATCTTTGTCGGGTCCTTCTGGTGTCCCCTCCATCCCCTTGAGTTTTACCAGATTCCATGTGCTCGAACAACAGTGACTGGGCGCTAATGACCTCAGCAGTTGAGCGCCCTTAAACCCAACCAAAAAAAAAAAAAAAAAAAAAAAAGCCATGGTTCACTGTCTACATACGCTCACAGTTTAGTATAGCCTTCAGCTACATTATTTGCTACGACCTAGCAAGGTGCCATATTCAGTTACTATAATTACTTCAAGAATGTATTCTGAACAGATAATATTGTGAACCATGTACCGCCAAGAGCGACGTTCATCATTAATGGATTAAAGTTAAGTATCAAACTAATTATGTCCGCTTTCTGAATTCTCATTCCTTGTCCTGTTCCAGACCTCACGTCAGTATAGTTCTTCCCTCCTCACGCCAGCCTGCGTGAGCTAAAACGCGTGCGTTTCGGCCTCCACTCGTAACACGGTGTTGGCTCTTCTGCTAACACAAAAGAAAGGTTTGGCGCGAGTCTGAAATCGATACCACTCTCAGATGATACCGTGATCGTCATATTAATGCTATAACGTGACATGAAAAAGTAATTCAAAATTCTCCCTGCGACTACATGACAGTACTGATACCGGAAATCTTTCCCAGCTTCTTGTTTCAGTACGCTAGTGTTACGACCGCGAAATACACGAGGACAGTCTATTTTGTAAATCTCTGAAAGGGGAGACCGCAGGCGAAGATAGTTTCTTTTCTGTAAATTACTTTTTGCTGACAACAATCTGTGATGGACAAATTGTGTTGTTACATGTAACGATGCGGTAGCAGCGTTTATTGGAACTGAAAAGGGGTTCAAGGAAGAGTGCGCCCTTTCTGCTTCTGTAAAATTCACATATTTTACGGTACACAGGGATGCATTGTCTTATAAAGTAGTACGAACGGAGTTAATGGAGTGCTGAACGATGCAGCTCGAGCCTTAAACAGTAGGCCATTTTCCGCCTTTGTGAGGAGACGGGTTCTAACCATGATCGCTTATATCGCACGCGGAAGTACGTCGGTTGTCTCGTGAATTATTCTTCGTCGCGTTGTGGATCTGAAGGATAATGTTCGTCTTTTCCTGTTGAACAGCTGAACCGACGTTTAAGAGAAACTGAATGATCTTAACATATCACTTCAAGATCAAAATAATAATATATTTCTAAACGATAAAGTGCATGCGTTTAAGAGAAGACTTGGACTTTTGAAAACACAGATGGAGAATAGCAACTGCGAGATATTTTCTCTGAATTCGTCAAGAGGAAAGGGCTTGCATCTAGGCAAAATTAGTAGAATTGGCTTACTATCTCAAAAACCTTCGTCATCGATTCAAGGACAGATTTCCAGAACCTTCATTTGAGTACGACTTGATCCACAACCCGTCAGATCCTATCATACTACACCATTAACCACACTTAAAACAATAGAACATGAGGAGTTAACAGAACTCTGAAGTAATAAAAAATTTGGAAATAAATTTATAGCGAAGTTTCTTAAAAACTTCTAAATGCAGATTCGGAATGATGAAGGGCAGTGGACACGTTATTACCCTTCGCATTAACTTACATGTGTGAGTCAACATTTTTCGCAATGGTATTAAGACGAAATACAGGCCTCGAATGCGGCTGGAAAGGGATCTGCGAGTTCCTGTTTCAGAGATACGCCAAAACTGGTTCTGCTTTCTTCACAAATTCACGTACACACATCACAATAAACGTGCAAATTAAAGAAACAGCCTGAATTTTCATCGAGTGCATTATTGCTCATATTTCCTTTTTGGATGATCAGTTTGAATACAAGAGAGTTTTAATTGGCATTTAAATGTTGACTGTTCTATCGTCATTTGTACGTCGTAATATTTCACATAATAAACGTTTTAAATCAATTAGAAGCAATGTAGACGGAAAAAGCTAAAAAATGTGTAAAAAAAATTCAGTGAAATGAAGACTTTGTTCAGATCTAATAACACACACAGTCAAATGGCTCTGAGCACTATGGGACTTAACTTCTGAGGTCATCAGTCCCCTAGAACTTAGAACTAGTTAAACCTAACTAACCTAAGGACATCACACACATCCATGCCCGAGGCAGGATTCGAACCTGCGACGTAGCGGTCGCGCGGTTCCAGACTGTAGCGCCTAGAACCGCTCGGCCACTCCGGCCGGCCACACACAGTCGTGGTTATTTATAAACTAGAAGTAACCGTTAAGTTTCATCTCCTTTGAATAACCCTAATGTGTGGTAATTTAAAAAAAAAAATGTTTGATATGTTTGAAGGGCAGTCTCTAATTTTTATTATTATTGTTATTGTTGTAACTGTTAGTTGCAAAAATTAGAGCGCAGTAAGTGGACTATTTTTGTGCCAACGACGAGAAGTGTTGAGGAGGATAGAAAAGTAGGAGGGGGAGGGCAAAATAATTTTCTGTTTCAGAAGGAAAGCACGACGGAAAAAGTTTGAGAACTCTTGGTTGAGCCGACTAGTCTCAGAATTTTGAAATCTGTACTGGCCTTAGCGAGTAGTCTACAGTTATATGCAGGTATAGTTACATGCAGGCATAGAAGCACGTAGAATGACGTGAAAAATCATAATCCACCCAGCGAACTTACGTTTGGAGATACCCGACCTTGCCGCGTGACGCTAACTGCGAACTCACACAACGGCCGCCCCGCCCGAGACTTCGTCAGCGCTCCGCGCATGCGCGGTGCGGTTTTCCTCTTCGATGCTGATTCCTGCTACTGCGCGGCGCGAAGCAACAGCAGCGGCAAGCGTTTTTCCACGGTGACTCAGCGGCTCGCGGAATTGGCGTTCCCATCTGGAAGCTGCGGAAGATAGCGGTAGCCAATGACGGACCGCCGCTGAGGTACGCGCCGTGTATTTGATTAGCCGTACCGTGAATCTACAAGAAGAAAGACGAAGTTGGGTCAAGACACAGCAATTCTTTACTTTCTTTACGACGTACTCTTTCACCCGTTTCATTATTCGTGTTTCCTTGTTTCACAATAAACAGATTTGATGATTAACGTTCACGATTGTTCACTGTCTCATTTAGAAAACCGATCGCCTCAGAACAGAAACTAATTTTTTTTTTCATACCAGCTTTTAGTATTGGAAATTGCAGTGCCTAGACGCAGTTTACTATAACGATAGAACGTTACCTGTTATGTGGTAGTCAGGTATTTATAACTGAAAATATCTGACAGTTGATCCTCGGTATTTTCTACGTTAAGATCATGTATTTCAACCACTCTGTGAGTGTTAGCTATTGAAACTGCCAATGAAGTAGTATCACAAAACTCAGCTCCATCTCTAAACTGCCAATAACATTATCATTACCCAGACAGACATGACGCTAACATTCACACCACGGTGATACAAATGGTTCAAATGGCTCTGAGCACTATGCGACTTAACTTCTGGGGTCATCAGTCGTCGAGAACTTGGAACTAATTAAACCTAACTAACCTGACGACATCACACACATCGATGCCCGAGGCAGGATTCGAAGCTGCGACCGTAGCGGTCGCTCGGCTCCAGACTGTAGCGCCTAGAACCGCATGGCCACTCCGGCCGTCACGGTGATACAGGTTTACATGCCTACCTACACCACAGATGATGAACTGATTGGAGCAATGTACGATAAAAGAGATTATTCAGATAGTTAAGCGAGACAAAAGTTTAAAATGTGATGAGACAGTGGAATTCGTTTGCAGATGTAGAAAGAGAAAATAGTAGGAAAGGGTAGAGCTTGGGGAATGGATGAAAGGGGCAGCCTCCTGATTGAATTCTGCGCAGAGCACAATTTTATCATCGCCAACACTTCGCTTAAGAATGATGAAAGAAGGATGCATATTTGGAGTAGAATTTTCGAAACTCGATTTTAAATTGTAATCCATTTCCCATTGCAGACGCTTACCGAGGATATTTTATTGGCTATGAAATGCAGTTACAATTAAAGAGACCGTAAATGATAGCAGATTGAGGATATGGAACCTGAATAATTTAAGACCCAGCGTTTTTCGATAATCTTAAAGGGACCATTAGGCATCGACTAACTGAAACAGAGGAAGGAATCCACTACAGTACAGTTGAATATCTTTGAGAGAGGAAGTGGTGAAGGCAGCAGAGAATGTAAATGGGAAGAAGTTACAGTAGAAATCCTTGGATGAAACGCGGTATATTGAATTTAATTGTCAACAGGGGAAAACATAAAAATTCAGCAAATAAAGTAGGCCATATGGAACAGAAATGTCTAAAACATGACATTGATCGAGAGTCCAAAATCGCAACTGTGGTTTTGCGCTTGGAGAATATATATGCTGAAATTGAATAAGATCAAGAGAGAACAAAACTTTGTTCAAGAGAGAACTGTCAAGAGGTCATTTGCCAAGCCAGATCTAAGCAAAGAAGAGGAGGCTGGAAGGTGAAAAGCGTACTCGTATTTAGAGAGGGGAGGGAGAGGGATTATACAAGCTAACATTGGATTCCTGCGAAATGTCTGAACACGCGAGGCAATACTAATACTGCCACTTAGCTTATTAAACAGACTAAACAAAGGGAAGCTTGTGTTTATGGCATTTTTATGTTCAGAGAAAGGTAATGACAGTCTTAACTGAAAGACACTCTTCGAAACTCTGGAGGTATCAGCTGTAAAACACAGAGACACAAGATATCTGCAACTTGTACAGAAATCACACTGCAGTTGTAAAACTTTAATGACTTTAAAGGGATGCAGTAATTGAGAAGACAGAAGTAGGGGGGATATAAAATGCAGACTGCCAACAGCAAAAAGAGCGTTTCTGAAAAAGAAAATTTTTTGACATCCTATAGATATTTAAATGGTTGGGGAGTAGTTTATGAAGGTATTTGTGTGGAGTGTAGCCTTGTGTGTAAGTGAAACTTGGCCAATGTACAGTGCTGTCAAGAAGACAATGGACGCATTCAAAACGTGGTGATAAAGAATAATGCTGAATATTAGGTATGTAGATTGTATAGCTAAATTGGTACTGAATCAACTGTGGAGGAAAAGAAAATTGTGGCACAACTTGTCTAAAAGAGGGAATTATTGACAGGCAATATCCTGGGGCATAAAGGGATCATCAGTTTGGTCGTTAAATTGCAGAGAGAGAGAGACCAAGGCTGGTCAACGGTAAGCAGTTTCGATTGGCTGCAGGATGCAGTAGTTAACGTAGAGACGAAGAGGCTTACACAAGAGAGAGTGTCGTGGGGGGCACTGAATCAACACAGTCTTCAGGCTGAACCTCACAGCAAACGAAACAGTGAGACGAATTGTATTTCTTGTTAATGCAACCCAGTAGCAGTATTTATTGTCAGAATATTTCTTTAATATAGCTCCTAGCACATATAACTTGTGATGTATTTATGTATGCACCTCTATTCCCCATTACAAACAGCTTTATGTTAGGGAAAAGTTACAAAAAAAAAAAAAATGGTTCAAATGGCTCTGAGCACTATGGGACTTAACATCTATGGTCATCAGTCCCCTAGAACTTAGAACTACTTAAACCTAACTAACCTAAGGACATTTCACAACACCCAGTCACCACGAGTCAGAGAAAATCCCTGACCCTGCCGGGAAGCGAGAACGCTACCGTGAAAAGTTACAACTTGAACGCAATTTTCTTATGGGACTGTCAGCAAATGATAAAGTTGAATTACTATTTTGGCCTCTCTGACCAACAGCCAATGATCGGTTACGTATTATCCATGATTTTCGAATCCCCGGGTAGTTCTCGAACTGTGTAGAAGTCATCCATGACAAATGTATCGTAATGCAGTACTGCATATGCCGCCATACGTTGTTTGTGAAGTGGAAACTTTTCCGCTGACTTCAAATATCATGTGATCTTTCTCAGGCATATTAAAGGATGCATTAACGTCGTATAAAATTATTTTTAATTGCCGTTTGCGTTGGTAAAGCAAGTTAATCAAAAAATGAATGCAGCATTTTGGTAACCAAATATCGAATCGGAAATTTGATCATAACATCTAAAATAGTAACTATGAAACCAATTATTATGACTGATCCTTCGTAACTACTTGCAGGACCGGAATCAATGAGACTTTAAGGATACTGAAGATGACGCACAGAATATTATATTTGGTACTTTATACCAAGGTGTTTGACACAAAGATTCGATTAGGGATTTAAAATCGTTCGGGAACAGAAATCAACAAATCAGATGCAATATATTCTGTCTGTGAAGACTATTTCAGCCATGCTGGAAAGATTAATTGGCAATCTGGAATTACTACATGTAATTATGAAGTATTCTAAACGCTGCAAATAAACAAAATGTCTTAAGGCAAAACGAAATAATTAATAACAAGTTTGTTTGCGTGGCCATAGTCCGCAGCAACACACAGAAATATCCGCTTTTTAAATAACAGACGCTTCTTTCTTGCTGCAATATATTTTATTTGCTCCAGACGCTTTTGCCTTTTACTTTAAGGCATTTCCAGTGGAATCTTTGCGATAGTTGCGGATTGTAAAACAGTTCACGTCTTATTTTTGTACGTGAATAAGTGACAACGTACAGTTAATCGAGAGTATGGCTGGCATCTGCGTTTCCTCTCATCTGGTCGCAGGCTGTAGTACGGGACATAAGCACAATTTCACGTTACAAACATTTTTCTCCCCGTTTTTCATGTTCTCTCCTCTAATTGGTGAGGAACACTGTTATTCTTCTGTCACTAGCTGAGGGTATTTTACCAAAAACTGATTTTAAATCATTTTTAAATCATAGCTACTGTGTCTTCGATTTATGTCTCTTCTTATTTGGTTTGTTTATGTACACATTGCCAACCTGTGCCAACCTAAGGAAGAATATGCTGAAAACTAAAGTCTGTTCATTTCCGTTCTCGTCTCTACATCTGTGTGTGTGTTTGTGTGTGTGTGTGTGTGTGTGTAGTTAGGGAGAGTTGAAGAAAGTTGAATGTGAACGTAATAGCTCTCAGATAGTGGTTGAAAGTTTTCGTGTTCAGCTGATCTGAGTTTTGGTTTAAACGTTTTGTGGAGGGGTTCATGTAAGATTGAGGAGAAAGGGGTTGGATGCTAATGTTCTAATAATAATCATCTGTTGAAGTGATATTCTACCATTTTATTTATTAATGTAAGCAATGAGTTTACTCTTACATGAACCCCCCCCACCCACAAAAAAATATATATATAAACCATAACTCAAGTCAGATGAACACAAAAACTTGCTGTCACATCCAACTTTCTATATCTCTCACTGACTAGCCACACACACTTACAGATATGAGGAGAACAGAAATGAACACATGTTACTTTTCAGTATGTAATTCGTTAGGTTGTAGGTTGGCAACATGAACATAAACAAACCAAATAGGAAGAGATATAAACTCTACAAACTGTGGTTACAGCTTAAAATCACAGTTTTCTGTAAAAGGTACATAGCTAGTAAAGCAAGCACTCCATCTTCAGGCCACAAGTGGCCCATCAGGACCATCCGACCACCGTGTCATCCTCAGCTGAGGATGCGGATAGGAGGGGCGTGTGGTCAGCACACCGCTCTCCCGGTCGTTACGATTGTTTTCTGTGACCGGAGACGCTACTATTCGGTCGAGTAGCTCCTCAATTGCCATCACGAAGCTGAGTACACCCCTATATAGCTAATGACACGAACAATAGCGCTCCACACCAATTAGCGCAAAGAACATGAAAAAGGAGAAAAAAAAATTTCGAACGTAAACACGTGCTTTCGTTTTGTACACTGTGTGATCAAAAGTGTCCAGACAGCCCCAGAAACATACGTTTTTCGTATTAGGTACATTGTGCTGCCACCTACTGTCAGGTACTCCATGTCGGCGACCTCAGTAATCATGAGGCATCGTGAGAGAGCAGAATGGGAACCCACGGACTTCGAACGTGCTCAGGTGATTGTGTGTCACTTGCGTCATACGTCTGTGCGCGAGATATCCACACACCTACACATCTCTAAGTAAACTGATTCCGATGTGATAAGTGGAAACGTGAAGGGTCACGTACAGCACAAAAGCTTATAGGGCGACCTCGTCTGTTGAGAGGGTCGTAATGTGTAATAGGCAGACGTCTAAACTGCATCAGGATCCACCGCAAGTACTACGATAGTTAGGCGGGAGATGATAAAACTTGCATTTCATCGTCGAGCGGCTGCTCATACGCAACACATCACGCCAGCAAATACCAAACGACGCCTCGCTTGCTGTAAGGAGTGTAAACATTGGATAAACATTGGACGATTGAACAGTGGAAAAACGTTGTGTGGAGTGACTAATCATGGTACACAACGTGGCGATCCGATGGCAGGGTGAGGGTATGTCGAGTGCCCGGTGAAAGTCATCTGCAAGCGTGTGTAGTGCCAACAGTAAAATTCGGAGGCGGTGGTGTTATGTTGTGGTCGTGTTTTTCATGGAGGGGGCTTGTACCCCTTGTTGTTTTGCATGGCACTATCACAGCACAGGCCTTCATTGATGTTTCAAGCACCTTCTTGCTTCCCACTGTTGAAGAGCAATTCAGCGATGGCGATTGCATCTTTCAACATGATCGAGCACCTGTTCATAATGCGCGGCCTGTGGCGGAGTGGTTACACGACAGTAACATCCCTGTAATGGACTGGCCTGTACAGAGTTCTGACCTGAATCCTATAGAACATCTTTGCGATGTTTTGGAACGCCGACTTCGTCCTAGGCCTCACAGACCGACATCGATACCTCTCCTCAGTGCAGCACTCAGTGAAGAACGGGCTGTTATTCCCCCAGAAACCCTCCAGCACGTGATTGAACGTATGACTACGAAAGTGAAAGCTGTCATGAAGTCTATAGGTGGGCCAACACAATAATGATGGAGGGCGCCACGAACTTGTAATTCATTTTCAGACAGGTGTCCGGATACTTTTGATCACATAGTGTATCATCCCATTTCAAGCAAACTATTTCGTGAAAAAAACTGATTTTTCTGCATCATACAGCCTGATATTTTCGCTCGACAAAGGACTGAATTTGTTTTGCTTATTCGTCGTGGTTACTTGCTGCATCACTTTTATGTAAACCACTAGACGAAATTTTATTCAGTGTGCAGAGGTAAAAACACATTTCGTCCACTTGCGTATAGTTCATTTTAGGTGGTATATTACTGTGTATGAAATTTAGTCAACATAGCGAAATCATGTTTAAAGTTGAGAACAGATCGATAGCTATCACTTGTGGAGATATTGGATGACATATCGGCGGACGCACCGCGCGGGGCGCTCGCGATACGACCGATACTTCGCCCTGCACGTCGTAAATCATGTGGCTGTATCGGCCCCAAATTTTTTAAACGGTACCAGATGTAGAAAACTTTTTTTTTTCAAATGATTGCTCGTAAAGAGTCACGTATTTTTTCGCATTGTAAGTATGCAAAATCTATTCATCTATTGGGACTTGAAAGTAACTATAGTTTTTCTCAATGGATCGATGAACTTTCTTAAAACGGCATTTAATAGCATATGAAATGAGGATTGCAGTGACATGGACCACATCAATATTTACAATATACTATGTAGGTCTACAGAAGTTAACCCAAAACTAATTTGCTGGTGTGTCATAAAATGTAATTTGCTAAGTATCTACGACTATTTATTATTTCGTTTTGTAAGTAACAAACGCATCTTACTTGCTGCAATCTATTTTCTTCGTTCCAGACGCGTTTCGCCCTTTGTTTTACGACATATTCTGTGCAATCTACACTATTTCAATTTTGCTTTGATATGCGATAGTTGTAGATTATAAAGCAGTTCGCATCTTCTTTTTTATGTAAATGAGTTATTACTTACAGTTAATCGAGTTTTTGGCTGACCTCTGCGTTTCTCTCATCTGGTCACATGCTGGAGCACGCACTAAAACTTAACTTACACTGTATGATCAAAACAGGGTGTGTACGTGGACAAGGAAAAAAAATTCCCGGATTTCCCGGTTAAAAATACACTTTCTCCCGGGTGGAAACATACTTTTTCCCTGTTAATTGACAGTATATTTTCTCTCGGGACTGTATAACTTATCAATCCTTTGAATGGTTATCGTTTTATACATGGGCGTAGAATTTCCCGGTGCTTTAGAAAACGAATCACCTTTTGGAAAGATGATTGATGTGCAGTAACATGTACGCTGCATATTTTCGTATTACGAAAGTATAAATTCCACCAAACACCGCATGTACTTTCCTAAGCATTGAAATCGAGATTGCAATGCGTATTTGTAACCCAGTCATAGCTCATGTCACGTGATCTCGCCAGCCGATGACAGCGGATATTCAGAGCTTCGGACACATGGTGTAGTCAGCCAACATCACTGTTAAGTTGCGCGAACACACGAACAGGAGAAGTTAATGGTTTAAATTAATATATATAATGTTGCTACAAGAAAAACAAAGCTTTCACTTATAATATTGGTCTCTAAGGCCAATACGCTGCAAGACAAGCTAAGCTTTCACATATAATGTTGGTTTTTTATGCACGTATTACATTTTAAGATATATCACACAAATATGCCAGTACATTTTTAATAACGATATAAAAGTTTGATCTTATGGGCTATAAATACTTCTACATGGCTCGTCATCAAAGAGCTGATTTTTAAGTGAGTCCCAGATTCCCAGTGAAGTAGGCATCGACCTGATATTTAACTTTTCAGTGTGGTTTCTGGATGTAAATTTCCTTGGGTACCAGTACTTTATTATCTCATGTCTGGTTCTTTGTTATGGCATTATGCCATACGTGTTAGAAGATGAAAACGTACACTTGAAATGCAGTGAACAGTTGAAACTAGCCAATAGTTTGAAATTAAACCCTTTGTTTCAAATATATTGACTGCCTCAGCGGAAAAGATTAATAAAAGAAAATTTCTTCAGCAAACCGATAAAAATAACTTCTTTGTTCTGCATGGCAATTAATGCTTGACTGTCAGAAAGGTGGAAATAAAATAAAATCTGAAACTAATAACGTAGTTTAGCCTTCCGTAATTATGTGAATGTATTTTAATTCACATGTTAGCTCCCGGCCAAAGAAATCAATTTTGTTTTCATTTGACGTGAGTGCACTATACACGGGTCACGTGAAGACTACCCGCTTCCCTATTATAACTCAGACTGCTCTGTGAATCAGACCCGTATCTACGATATTTCCGAACCGGGGCAATAGTAGATAGTGGCGTCCCTCGAGCGTTTGAGATAGGACGTCAAAAAAAAAAAAAAAAAATATATATATATATATATATATATATATATATATAATTAATGAATTTTTAAAAAATACGTTCATTTTGTAGCGCACATCTTTCTGAAGACTGATAAATAAAACATACGTGTCTGAGGAATTGTAAGATATGTTATTTGATCTTAAGTGTGCCAAAGTGCAGTGCCACACCTCTTCACACAGCATTCTTCTATCACACGTCACTGTATTTCGGTCTGTGGAATTTAAACGTGTATATTTTGTACTGGATGCCATCAAACTACATTCAGGACAGTGGAAATTGAAATGTCCTATGGTGCCTCTCCTGCTTCCAGTCGGCTGGTTTTTACATCCTGCCCCTCTTTTATTTAAAAAAAAAAAACAAAAACAAAAAAAACAAAAAAAAACTCTTCAGAAAATTTGCACTCTTTATTCCCTATTAGCTAACAACTTGCTGCTTTGTGTGACATAAAATTAAGTATAGGATACATAAAACCAGTAAAGAGAAGAGACAAGCAAGACAGTACACATTTCTTCAATCCTTAGCTCCTAGAATTTTTTTTCTCTCTAATCTTGCTATCGCTACAGCTTTACATGGCGTGCTTTCCTTTCTGCGAAAGGATTTGTTACCTCATCAAAGTTCGTCAAACGTTTTGCTACATGAAAAATCAAAATGTCGCTGTCTAATACTGAAAAAACTGTAATTACAAATAGGCCCAAGACTGGTGTGGTTTCTCTACCTGATTACCTATATTTTGTCACTGTCTGCGAGATAAAACAAAATAGGCCTTTATAATACTGCAACAATTGTAACACACGCCAACTAAACGAGACTGTTTTGGCAGAAATGGTCATTTTTATAACGCGGCAGAATATAATTCACAAAGTACCAATATCAAATGCCTATTAGGCCTACTACAAGCATAAAGCTTTACGTTAGGAAATTGTTTTACACTTCATTCATACGCTCCAGTTACTCAAGCATGAGATCGAAAAGTAGTAGTGCGAAATTTTTATATAAACTTGGAATCGTCATATTCTTCCATAATTTAAGTGATGTCACCGTTTCTTCTCCTTCCTCGTTCTAACAAACAATGTTGTCATCACTAATTCTGTATCTATTCCTGCCAGTGTCAAAGCTTATTCGCCGGTTAACTTCACTAACTCTGCCAGAATCACCAGTTTAGTTATCCCGCAATTATTCTCGAGTTAGGCGTTATTACGTGTTCGTACAACGCGTCTTCCGCGCTACTTCCAGAATAGACCTTAAAGCGGCTGCTAGCCGGAGACTGTACAACTGGCCCTTGCTAGTATATCGATCTGGCCAAAAATTTTCTGTCAAAATTTCATTTTCTTGGACACACCGAGTAGATAGTACGTAATCCCTCTTACCTGTTATTCCTGTTAGTCGTTTATTCGCACTCTGGTAGAGTGAAATAATGGATTTCGATGGTAATCATAACAACGCTCATCATTAGCAAACTCAATCAACCACATAATCAGACAGTGGTTGGCTTTCTTTCGTTCGGGTGTACACTGCTCAGCTCGTATAGCCCCTTTTGTCTGCAGGAAAGTTTATTTCTAGATGTGACGAGGATTCCACTGACAGAGACATCACGTACACTATGCACGCATTCACAAATCAACTAATGATTCATTCAGAAACCAACTTAGAATGTGTTCAACAATGTTAAAAAACCGACAGTGACACGTTTCAAAGTCATACGAATAATCGATAGACCAACGTGCGCTGGATGCTAGGCGCTTTGTGAAACAAGGTTTTTTTCCTCAAGAATATGAACTGCATCCCCCGCCCCCCCCACCCCCTTCCACCGCCACACGCACACACACACACACTTCTCTAGATCCAGGACTGCTGCGCAATCTGACAGCTTGGGCGCGCCAGTAAAATTTTTCCCGGTAGCACCTAGCTGCTTTTTTTTTTTTTTTTCTGCCACTGCTTACACAGCCAACAGCCGCGTTTCTGTAGCCACAAGCGGAAGAAGGTACTACGCAACTGTTCATACGCATGATCGCATGATTCCACTCGTAACTGCCAAAACAAATCTAATGTTAACAGTTGTGACGTCATGCTCGTCTGAGGCAGTTTGTTGTTACGAAGCATTGCATAGTTTGCCTAAAGCCTTTGACACATTTTGCTGTTGGCAGACGCTTGTATGAACACTGTGTTTACTTGCTGTATATGGCGCATTTCCTTTGCAATTTAAGTTTTATTTAAGTTTTTTCTCTCGTTCATGTTTTATTGCTGTAGTATTATTCTGCAGCAGCAGGATACAGTAATATCCTTTGTCAGAGTATTGGTTCTTACCAGTCAAAATTACAAAAACTTAACTAAGAACAAGAACAATGAAAAATTCCCGGAATTCAAAAAAAATTCCCTGGTTTTTCCCGGTTTTCTCCCGTATGAAAAAATTCCCGGGTTTTTCCCGGATCTCTCGGTTGTTCCGGGTCGTAGACACCCTGCAAAAGTATCTAGACACCTGGCTGAAAATGACTTACAAATTCGTGGCGCCCTCCATCGGTAATGCCGGAATTCAATATGGTGTTGGCCCACCCTCAGCCTTAATGACAACTTCCACTCCCACAGGCATCCGTCCAATCAGGTGCTGGAAGGCTTCTTGGAGAATGGCAGCCCATTCTTCACGTAGTGCTGCACTAAGGAGAGATATCGATGTCGGTCGGTGGGGCCGGGTACGAAGTCGGTGTTCCAAAACACCCCAAAGGTGTTCTATAAGATTCAGGTCAGGACTCTGTGCAAGTTAGTCCATTATAGGGATGTTACTGTCGTGTAACCACTCCGCCACAGGCCGTGCATAATGAACAGGTGCTAGATCGTGTTAGATGCAATCGCCATCCTCGAATTGCTTTTCAACAGTGGGAAGCAAGAAGATGCTTAACATATCAGTGTAGGCCTGTGCTGTGATAGAGCGACGCAAAACAACAAGGGGTGCAAGCCCCCTACATGGAAAACACGACCACAACGTAACACCACCGCCTCCGAATTTTGCTGTTGGCACTACACTCACTTGCAAATAACTTTCACCGGGCATTCGACATACCCACACCCTACCATCGGATTACCACTTTGTGTACTATGATTCGTCACTCCACACAACGTTATACCACTGTTCAATCGTCCATTGCTCACGCTCCTTACATCAAGCGATGCATCATTAGGCATTTACCGGTGTGATGCGTGGCTTATGAGCAGCCGCTCGACCATTAAATGCAAGTTTTCGCACCTCCCGCTAACTGTCATAGTACTTGCAGTGGATCCTGATGCAGCTTGGAATTCCCGTGTGATGGTCTGGTTAGATGTCTGTCTATTACACATTATGACTCTCTTCAACTGTCAGCGGCCTCTGTCAGTCAACAGACGAGGTTGGCATGCACGGTTTTGTGCTGTACGTGTCCCTTCACTATCATATAGGGAACCGGCCGGTGTGGCCGAGCGATTCTATGCACGTCAGTCTGGAACCGCGCAACCGCTACGGTCGCAGGTTCGAATCCTGCCTCAGGCATGGATGTGTGTGATGTCCTTAGGTTAGTTAGATTTAAGTATTTCTAAGTTCTAGGGGACTGATGACCTCAGATGTTAAGTCCCATAGTGCTCAGAGCCATTTGAACCATTTTTTTCATATCTGGAAAAGTGGACCCAGGGGTGTTTAGGAGAGTGTGAATCTCGCATACAGATGTATGACACAAGTGACACACGATGACCTGACCGCGTTCTAAGCCCGTGAGTTCCGCGGAGCGCCCCATTCTGCTCTCTCACGATGTCTCATGATTACTGAAGTCGCTCGTATGGAGTACCTGGCAGTAGGCGGCAGCATAATGCACCTAATAACGAAAAACTTGTGTTTTTTTGGGGTGTCCGGATAATTTTGATCACATAGTGTACGTATTTCATAGCTGCTGCTGCGTCTGCACCAGCGCTAAGTTCGTATAGCAGGGGGTTGCGTACCTGACGTCACGCTCAGCGCGTTCTGTGATTGGTGGCACGGACCTGCAGCGCGGCACGCGGCAGCTACAGCGGTTCGAGATGGGAAAACCGCGATGCAGCGCCGCTTATGCCGTTTCGGTGGTAACCAAGGCTGTGGTGCGCGTTTTTGACGTGCGGCAAGCCTACAGGGAAACGGCCTTAAAGCCGTCGGCACACGGACGGCTTGAGCGTGCCAAGTTCAACGTGCTGCTGGACGTTCAGGAACGATGCGACTTGTGCATACGGTACGTGGGCCCCAACGTGTTATACGCGATCGCAGCGCACTCCAGCGGCAGTTGAGGGATGTTTCTAGTTCGTAAATCACACTGTTTACTCAACGGGCGCGCGTAAAATTCCCACGTTAGCTCTATTAAAACGCACATTTCTTCCATCGTCCACGAAAAGGAAAGTACCATGTCCAATCAATAAGGACACAGCCTTATAAAAGTTCCATTACAAACAGTTCGTTACAAATATGGAATACTTCTCCGCATAAGATAAACATTATTTCATCATTCCCACATTTTAGTAAAACCCCAAGGTCAGTCTTACTTGATCACTGTTCCTACCCAGTAGCAGAATCTTTGCAACATGTGAATTACGAAACGTAGAAGAAGAAGGAGCAAAATATTTTTATACAAGTAGCGCAAGCTGTCCTTTAGATTAAGCCAATCGAACAAAGTCACCCCTCAAAAAAAGGTGAAATTGGATTTACAGAACATCAAATATTATACTCTATACTTATATTAAACTAATAATAAAGTATCAGAACCTAATAAAAACGCGAATGTTAGAAAAAAAATTGGTTGTGTCAGGACGCGAACCACCGCCCCAACAAAAGAACTCACAATGGGACAGGAACGCTATTCATTACGCATTTTTTTTTTAATCTCATTTTGTTAGATTGAGTTCGTCGCATCTGCTCGGGGCGGACGTCGTAAGACATACGTTTAAGTTCGTTGTTGATCGATTAACTCAGTTTTTTTTTGTTATTTTGGAGGGAGCTAATCCTCTGACCGAACACGCTGAGCTACAGTGCCGGCTGTTACGCTAAACGAACATAAACACCTTTCGTATCTAATCATAGTATCTTACCGCTTGCTAAAACCCTTAATCGTAGATATGTTGCTAACTGAAATTTAATTATAAGAAATTGTACCAAGAACAATGCGTTTTGGGTGGATCTTGAGTGTGTAGCTGCCTTCAAATAGCCTACTCTCATTATACGCAAGTTACAAATACTTCTTTTGCCACGAATATGATGTTTCTCATTATTTTATTAGAACGAATCACACGGTTAACAACGGGTTTTGCAGTGATTCTCAATTTGCTGGTGCTCGGAACGGCATATATACATATAGGCTTGAAATGAATGCCAATATGGCGCCTCACAACTCTGTACTGAAGGGAGAAGGCGTGCGTGTGACGTAGGTGGCGTTGTGCCATCTCATTGGTCAACGCTCAGACGCACTCTCAGAATATCTGACATGCCAGATATTGCTCTGCACGTTCGGAAAGACTCCCGAGCGTGCTATTCCACGCTGTGACGTCAGAAACCCGGCACGCTCAACGCTCAACGTTCGGATGCGCGGTCCGTGTGCAGACGGCTTAAGGCTTTGCCACACAGAACGCGTTCTGCCCGCGAGGTCTGTGACCTGCGTCGTTTAAATGCGCGTCGTTGCATCTTGTCGATCACACACAGAGGGCTGTCTTGCTGCCGCGGGTACCGGCCAGCCGCCGGCGCGAGCGCGTCTGTCTCATAATACAGATTCGCCTCCCTGGATGGCGGCTGTGAGCGCCCGCAGACGCATTTTTTGCCGTGTTGTCACACCGACGGGTGCGGCCGAGACAGCAGCGGCTGCAGGCAGATCCGTGCTATCAGTGATCGTGTGGAAATGATGCAAACAAACTTATCGAACACGCGAGGAAGTACACCTTCTTCTACGGTACAGGGAATGCAGATTATAAGAGAATTATGAAGGCCGATGCTAGGAGGAATATCACTGATAAACTGGTTCAAAATGGCAAATATTTTTGCAAAAAGGTTAAATTTTCACATATGCAGTAAGTTACACAAAATGAAGCACGGTTGTTGTGTACATAGTTCCACGTAGTCAGCGCGTACACAACCTTCCCACTAGAGCGCGCCCCGCTAAGCGCAACAGCGCAGGCGCAGCGCTCGTCCGTCTCCGCACTACGAGATGGCGCTGCCATAGAGACAGACCAAATTCTGCTTTCGCCGATCCGCGTATTAATATGTAACGCAGCCAATGAGATTGCTGCTTACATAGAACCTTTCATCCTCACGGATCACACTCGCGGAGTGATACCTGAACGCTCGAGGTATTATAACGAGTGTACAGACCTCCGATTAGCCAGTCTGCATTAGTCTGTAGTCAAGTTTCAGTCTGCGCCTAATATGATTATCATATTCCTGTACACAGCCATGAAAAGAAATGTGTAGACACTTTGTCAAGTATCAGAGATATGTGAGAATAAGATTAACATACCAAGACCAAAGGAACTTCAGATTGTCAATTGTAAATAGCATCCAGAATCAAGTTAAGTAAGGTTTATGATTGTTATTATTTTAATAAATGTGTGTGAAATTAATCAAGTTCTGTTTAAAGATGGTCACCGTCAATCTGCTACTTTAAGTGTGCAAGTGGCATTTTTATCTTCTGACCTAACGGCAGAAGATAAACACGCCACGATAAGACCACGAGACATATTGCTGACACTCGCCTACTTTGCTAGAGCGACAAGTCAAATAATCTGATGGTGTGTGTACCTAAGGTCTTAAGTACGCACACCACAACAGTATAGTGCTATGTACTGGAAGTTATATAGTGTATATTACATCTTAAAGCATCTGAAAGATATTACAGCAAGCATGCAAGCAACCATGTGATCAAAACGGAAAGCACTACTTAGAAAATCGAACTTCATGTAAGAAAAAGCCGGCCGCTGTGGCCGAGCGGTTCTAGCCGCTTCAGTCAGGAACCACGCGGCTGCTACGGCTGCAGGTTCGAATCCTGCCTCGGGCGTGGATGTGTGTGATGTCCTTAGGTTAGTTAGGTTTAACTAGTTCTAGGTCTAGGGGACTGATGACCTCAGATGTTAGGTCCCATAGCGCTTAGAGCCAGTTGAACCATTTTTGGACATTTTACAGTATATATCACTGGTTTCTCGTCTTCAGCAAGTAAAAACAGAATAGCAGAACGTTGTTCAAGTAGTGTGGACGTTTGAAGCAGACTCGCCATCTTGAAATGTATTTTTGAGGCTATAAACAAAACACTATTGATACATCAGATGATCAGTGCTCATCCCAGTGATGCCAACATAAAGCCATATAAGTACCAAACTTGCCCTACTAACGGTTTTTTCCACAGACCAATTTGTCTCTTTAATTACTGAATGACCGTCATACAGTTTAAAGAAATGGCTCCTGTCCTATGAGAAATTGTATACTTAACGTTTGCAATCAGTAAAGAGTTTATCTACTCTTTAAAATTGAACAAAGCCCCAGGACCCGATGGAAACTCTATCAGATTTTATATTGCAGTATATGGTTCAAATGGCTCTGAGCACTATGGAACTTAACATCTGTGATCATCAGTCCCCTAGAACTTAGAATTACTTAAACCTAACTAACCTAAGGACATCACACACATCCATGCACGAGGCAGGAGTCGAACCTGCAACTGTAGTGGTCACGCGGTTCCAGACTGAAGCGCCTAGAACCGCACGGCCACACCGGCCGGCTATTGCAGTATAATTACCCCCTTCTAAATGTAATCTATCGTAGATCCCTCTAACAAAAAACCGTGCCCAGTAATTGGAAGGAAGCATAAGGTCACATCCATCCAGAAGAAGGTTAGGAGAAGTCAGCCACAAAACTAGTAACTAACTAATATTCTTCACGTGAATTTGTTGTGTCATGGAACACATTCTGAGCTCAAACATAAAGAGGTATCTGGAAGAGCATGACCTTCTCCATACCAACAAGCACGGATTTCGAAAACATCTATCATGTGAAACCTAACTTACACTTTTCTGATATGACATACTGAAAGCCCAAAATAAAGCAGTCAGGTAGGTGTAGTATTTCTCGATTTCCGACTAGCATTTGACTCAGTACCACACCTACGCTTATTATCAAAAGTATGATCATATGGGATATCAAGTGAAATTTGTGACTGGATTGAGGAGTTTTTGCTAGCGGAGATGCAGCAAGCTGTCTTGGATGGAGAGTCATCAAGAGATGTTGACGTAAATTCGGGTGTATCGCAGGTAGTGTTTCGAGACCCTGTTCATGTTTGTTTTTGTTACCTTACCAACAATATTAATAGTAATATCAGTTTTGCAGTGGTGCAGGTATCTGTAATGAAGTACTGTCTGAAAGAAGCTGCCTAATTATTCATTGAGGTATTGCTAAAAGTTAGATGTGATGCACATTTCCAGAAATGTAAAACTGTGCCCTTCACAAACGTCCGAAGAACGTGCCCTTCACAAACGTCCGAAGAACGATGTCCCGTGACAAACCTGGTGCCTCGCCACGTGACGACAAGTAAGTACAGTCGCAGCCAGATGCAATGACGAACGAGAGACACCGGCGAAGACACACCCTGAAGAGTTCTATACGTCGCCTCTATAGAATGCTGGGCCCAACGAGGTATAGGGGCCATGTGACGTACGGAACTGTGGCAGTAGAGGTCTTATGATTTGCAGGGACCGCCTACAGCGGGAAGCGAGTTACTATTTCAGACGACTTTGATACTTCGGTGCTGCGTGTTTAAATAGACTCATGCTTTCGATGCCATACGACGTACTGATTTCCAGCTTGGCCCCGGACGTTTTTCGAGAGGCTGTACGCGAGAAGACTGATGCGTCACGTCACCCAGGAGGGCATCAACCCCGACGATCAGTTAGGGTTCCGAGAAGAACATGCCACTTCCCACCAGCTCTTGCGGGTGGTAGAACCGGCGATGAGGGCACTGGAAACAAGGGAATTCTTTGGGGCAGTGTTCCTCGACGTGTCCCGAGCGTTTGACTCGGTGTGGCATGACGGTCTCGAATTCAAACTTTTTGAACAAGGGATATCGACGTCCCACATGACGCTGCTGCGGTAGTACTAGAGATGGGCAAAACTGTTCTTTTCAGAGATTGGATCAGAACTGTTCACTCCCTGAAATGAATTAGCTCTTTTTCATGACTCACCACTCATTTACAATATAAAATAAATGGAAGGCACATTGCCCTTTAAACTTGGTTTATTCCAGTACTATACCTGTATTTTGATCTTATTTGATCCTATTTTGAAGTAACACAGATAATGAGTAAGAATTTTGTATTGTTTATTGAAATTTCCACGATATGACAAAGTTTTTGATTATTGATTTATTTTGCACTATCGTGGTTTTTTGGCTGATCGGAAAATGTTGTAACTTGAGATTTACATTAACAATATATTTGGCTATAACGTATTAAAATTTCATTAACCTCATACAAATACATTGCAAGCCATATATTTTTAAAGTGAACGTTTCCTTTCGAAGACGCCTAAAATCGCAAAATCCGTACCAGAATAAGAAAAAAAAACATAAATTTGACTGTAAAACGAAAGTGCTGCATATAGCCTTACACCGAATAAAACAAGGAAAATATTGGTGTATCACATTTTGCGATACGTTTATCGGTTCGCTCGTAATTAAAGCGTAAATTCGAGTGTCTATAATAAAAATCCTATAGTAAGAGGAGTCATCAGGAACCTAAACTAATCAGTTTAAACAAATAAAAATAAAATAAAAACAATTGATGTATACATAACATAATAATGTAATATACATAGCGGCATTACTACGAAGAACAATATACAGTGGGGACGAACTCCGATGCAGAGGCGCTGAGTCGAGCAGGTCGAGCCGCGAGCTGTATTACTGCGTGAGCTGAGACCGCAGAGACCACAGTGACACCTGAGTCGCTTTGCTCGACGCTCTGGCTAGAGTCGAGACGGTGGGGCGAGCGTTGAGCGGGCGAGTTCCGAGGGAGGGGTAGCGGTGAACTCACCCGCTCCGAGACAAATAGTTCGTTCCCTTGCGAGCGGGTTTTTGCAAGTAGTTCCTATGTTATCCGCTAGGTGGCTCTCTGTCCTGTTGCTCGCATCAACTGCCCAGAGGGCAGGACGTGCGACTGAAACGATCGCCGACAGAGTGCGATGCGAAGTTACGCTGCGCCAGACACTAGAAGCAGGGCAGAGGCCGGCGCTGGCTGTGTTGTGTGGCGTGCACTGTGCTGTGACCAGCAGAGGCGCTGCTGATATGCTCCGTCTCTCTCTCTCTCTCTCTCTCTCTCTCTCTCTCTCTCTCTCTCTCTCTCTGCCCTGGGAAACGTTTGGAGCTACCGTTCTTTTTTTCTGAATCACTGATTGTTCACTCCTTTGAAAGATTGAACTCTATGAATTAGTTCAAGAGCGGATCCCCCATCTCTAGGTAGTACCTATCTGACCGAACCTTCCACGTGAGGGCTGACAACGGTACGTCAACAGACCGGCAGATACGTGCAGGGGTGCTTCAGGGGTCGGTTCTCGGCCCCTCGCTGTACTCCCTGTACACTGCCGACGCTCCGAAAGTGGCAGGAGTCGAACTGGCGCTGTATGCTGATGATACAGCCCTGTTCACTCGCAGCATGAGCGCCCAAGTGCTGAGAAACCGCCTCCAACGCGGGTGCGATGCCTTGGGCTCATGGGCAACAAAGTGGCGGCTGAAATTTAACGCCACAAAGAGCCAGGCAGCCGTCTTCACCCAGAGACTTCTGCCGCCAAGGCTTACGTCGGTCGAAATCCTGGGAGAACCTATCCCATGGAATGGGACGGCGAAGTACCTAGGGTTTACCCTAGACCGCAGGCTCACCTGGAAGCATCACATTCGTGATGTGAAAGGGAAAGCAATAGGACGCCTTCGCGCCCTGTATCCGCTGCTAAACCCGAAATCGTCATTGCCACCGCAACACGGCATCACGCTTTACCTAACATTGGTTCGCCCACTGTTAAGAGTATGCGGCCGTGGTCTGGGGGAAAGCCGCGGATACAGAACCGCGCCCTGAATACTGCTATGCATCTTCCGAGGCGCTTCTCGACCCGCCAATTCCACGAGGACACTGGGATCCTGCCTCACCGAGACAGGTTTCGCGCCATAGCCAGGAAGTTGTATGAGAAGACGGGACGCTCCCGCAACCGGCTCATCCGTGGACTGGGCCAACAACCTCATCACGGGCCAACCACGCGTTGGCCTGACCTGCTGAGGGGTTAAGTTTTACTAATCCCTGAACAGAGTGTGTCTTTCTTTTTTTTTCAGGTTACACCAGCTAGGACCAATCAACAAGAGTGGTAATATATCTTTCTCTCTTTTATAGGAACCGCAGGAATGACAAATCTTGTCTAAACTGCAACACCTCGAGCCAAGGATTCGCTCGTCTTTTCAGCGTCAGCGGCCCCAGACGTAACCCAGCGTTCACGATGTACACTCTAAGACAAAAAGAATGGCACACCACGGAGGAATTATCCGAGTAGGACGAAGATCATGCACAGAGAAGCGAATGATAATTTCAGAAAAATTGGACGATTTATTCAAGAGAAAAAGCTTTACAAATTGATAAGTCAGTAACACGTTGGTCCACCTCTGACCATTGTGCAAGAGGTTATTCGGCTTAGCATTGATTGGCAGACTTGTTGGATGTCCCTCTGAGGGACATTATGCCTAATTCTGTCCAACTGAAGCGTCGGATCGTTAAAGTCCTGACACAGTTGGATGGCCCCGCCCTTAATGCTCCAAACATTCTCAGTTGGTGAGAGATCCGGCGACCTCTCTGGCCAAGGTATGGTTTGGAAAACACAAAGACAAGCAGCAGAAACTCTCACTGTGTGCGAGCGACGATTATCTTACTGAAATGTAAGACAAGCATGGCTTACCGCGAAGGGCAACAAAGAGCCGTGTAGGATATCGTCGACATACCATTGTGCTCTAAGGGTGTTGTGGATGAGAACAAAATGGGCCCCAGTCTGAATGTCTCCCACTATACGGAAGGGAGACTGATATTAACGTCTCGTTGACGTTAAGTCCATCAGAGATGGGGCACATAGAAATCGGCTGTGCCCTTGCACGGGAACTATCCCGGAATTTGCCACAAGCAATTTACGAAAATCACGGAAAACCTAAATCTGGATCGCCAGATAGAGATTTGAACTGTCACCCTCCCAAATGTGAGTCCATTTTGTAACCACTGTGCCATCTCAATCGGTCCCGCCATGCAGCCTGACAAACAGGAGTGATGATATGGACTGCCATTTCACTTCATGGCAGCATGCCTTTGGTGGCCGACAGCCACCTGGTACATTGACGATATTCTGTCCCCATTTTGTTGTTCTTCATGTCAGGCCATCCTGGGTTTACATTTTTGTATACATAGTTCCACGTAGTCAGCGCGTACACAACTTTCCCACTAGAGCGCGCCCCACTAAGCACAACAGCGCAGGCGCAGCGCTCGTCCGTCTCCGCACTACGAGATGGCGCTGCCATAGAGACGGACCAAATTCTGCTTCCGCCGATGCGCGTATTGATATGTAACGCAGCCAATGAGATTGCTGCTAACGTAGAACCTATTCTCCTCACGGATCACACTCGTGCAGCAATACATGAACGCGTGAGGTATTATAACGAGTGTATAGACCTCCGATTAGTCAGTCTGCATTTGTCTGCACCAGTCTGTACCAGTCTGTATTTGTCTGCACCAGTCTGTAACAGTCTGCATTAGTCTGTACCAGTCTGTACGAGTTCTACATTTGTCTGTACCAGTCTATAGTCAAGTTTCAGTCTGCCCTAATAAGATTACCATATCCCTGTACATAGCCATGAAGATAAATGTGGTGTCACCGCCAGACACCACACTTGCTAGGTGGTAGCCTTTAAATCGGCCGCGGTTCGTTAGTATAAGTCGGACCCGTGTGTCGCCACTACCAGTGATTGCAGACCGAGCGCCGCCACACGGCAGGTCTAGAGAGACTTCCTAGCACTCGCCCCAGTGGTAAAACCGACTTTGCTAGCGATGGTTCACTGACAAAATACGCTCTCATTTGCCGAGACGATAGTTAGCATAGCCTTCAGCTACGTCATTTGCTACAACCTAGCAAGGCGCCATTACCAGTTACTATTGATACTGTAAAACATGTACCGTCAAGAGCGACGTTCACCATCTATGGATTAAAGTTAAGTATTCCACCAGCTACGTCCATTTTTATAAAGTCTAATTTCCTTGTCCTGTTCCAGTCCTGCGTGAGCTAAAACGCGTGCCTTTCGGCTTCCTCTCATAACCGGTGTTGGCTCTCCTGCCAACCCACAACAATAAATGTATAGACACTTTTGTTAAGTATCAGAGATATATGTGAGAATAAGATTAACGTACCAATACCAAAGGAACTTCAGATTGTCAATTGTAAATAGCATCCAGAACCAAGTTAAGTAATGTTTATGCCTGTTATTATATTAATAAATGTGTGTGAAAATTAATCAACTTCTGTTTAAAGTTGGTCGCCTTCAATCTGCTACTCTAAGCGTGCAAGTGGCATTTCTATCCTCTGACCTAACGGCAGAAGATAAACACGCCACGATAAGACCACGAGACATATTGCTGACACTCGCCTACTTCGTTAGAGCGAGAAGTCAAATAATCTGATGGTGTGTGTACTGAATGTCTTACAGTACGCTCACCTCAACATTACAGCAAGATAGTGCCTGCCGACACACGGTGAGAGTTTATACTGCTTATCTACGCGCTTTACAAAATCCTACCTTGGCCAGTGAGGTCGCCACATCTCTCCGCAACTGGGAATGTTTGAGGCATCAAGGGCAGGGACTTCCAACTATCTTGGAATTTTAACTATCTAACGCACCAGTTGGACTTAGATTGACACAATATTCCTTAGGAGGACATCCAACAACTCTGAATGAAATTTTCACTCTACAGTGGAGAGTGCGCAGGTATGAAACTTCCTGGCAGATTAAAACTCTGTGCCGGACCGAGACTCGAACTCGGGACCTTTGCCTTTCGCAGGTTTTTGGAAACCCAGAATCTACTGTGGAGGAATCAACATGGATTCCGGAAACGGCGATCGTGTGAGACCCAACTCGCTTTATTTGTTCATGAGACCGAGAAAATATTAGATACAGGCTCCCAGGTAGATGCTATTTTCCTTGACTTCCGGAAGGCGTTCGATACAGTTCCGCACTGTCGCCCGATAAACAAAGTACGAGCCTACGGAATATCAGACCAGCTGTGTGGCTGGATTGAAGAGTTTTTAGCAAACAGAACACAGCATATCGTTCTCAATGGAGAGACGTCTACAGACGTTAAAGTAACTTTCGGCGTGCCACAGGGGAGTGTTATGGGACCGTTGCTTTTCACAGTATATATAAATGACCTAGTAGATAGTGTCGGAAGTTCCATGCAGCTTTTCGCGGATGATGCTGTAGTATACAGAGAAGTTGCAGCATTAGAAAAGTGTAGCGAAATGCAGGAAGATCTGCAGCGGATAGGCACTTGGTGCAGGGAACGGCAACTGACCCTTAACATAGACAAATGTAATGTATTGCGAATACATAGAAAGAAGGATCCTTTATTGTATGATTATATGATAGCGGAACAAACACTGGTAGCAGTTACTTCTGTAAAATATCTGGGAGTATGCGTGCGGAACGATTTGAAGTGGAATGATCATATAAAATTAATTGTTGGTAAGGCGGGTACCAGGCTGAGATTCATTGGGAGAGTCCTTAGAAAATGTAGTCCATCAACAAAGGAGGTGGCTTACAAAACACTCGTTCGACCTATACTTGAGTATTGCTCATCAGTGTGGGATCCGTACCAGATCGGGTTGACGGAGCAGATAGAGAAGATCCAAAGAAGAGCAGCGCGTTTCGTCACAGGGTTATTTGGTAACCGTGATAGCGTTACGGAGATGTTTAACAAACTCAAGAGGCAGACTCTGCAAGAGAGGCGCTCTGCATCGCGGTGTAGCTTGCTCGCCAGGTTTCGAGAGGGTGCGTTTCTGGATGAGATGTCGAATATATTGCTTCCCCCTACTTATACCTCCCGAGGAGATCACGAATGTAAAATTAGAGAGATTAGAGCGCGCACGGAGGCTTTCAGACAGTCGTTCTTCCCGCGAACCATACGCGACTGGAACAGGAAAGGGAGGTAATGACAGTGGCACGTAAAGTGCCCTCCGCCACACACCGTGGGGTGGCTTGCGGAGTATAAATTTAGATGTAGATGTAAGTTCTCTACCACCTGAGCCACCCAAGCACGACTCACGACCCGTCCTCACAGCTTTAATTCCGCCAGTACCTCGTCTCCTGCCTTCCAAACTTCAACAAGCCTTTCTGCGAACCTTGCAGAACTAGCACTTCTAGAAGAAAGGAGGTACTGGCGGGATTAAAGCTGTGAGGACGCGTCGTGAACCGTGCTTGGGTAGCTCAGCTGGTAGAGCACTCGCCCGCAAAAAGGCAAAGGTCCCGAGTTCGAGCCTCGGTCTGGCACACAGTTTTAATCTGCCAGTAAGTTTCATCCAACACCTCTGTCAACGATTGCGAAGCCGAATAAATTCTAGCATGAGGGCAAGTGGTGGACCAACGCGTTATTGACTTGCTCAATTTCTGACGCTCATTCTCTCGAATAAATCATTCACTTTTTCTAAAACTGTAATTATTTAATTGTCTCTACACATACACCACATCTACTGCTTTCCATCCCATTCTGGTAATTTCTGAGTGACGTACCTTTTTTTTTGTATACGAAGACAGTAACTTGTTGTCGAAAGAACAGTCACTGTTGATGACCGTGCAGCTTTTCCCTGGAATAAATGATGACTAACTGACCTCAGCTGCCGACAGGTGTTGTTGATATACCTCGATGTGGACAGCTGAAAATGTGTGCCCTGACCGGGACTCGAACCCGGGATCTCCTGCTTACATGGCAGACGCTCTATCCATCTGAGCCACCGAGGACACAGATGAATAGCGTGACTGCAGGGACTTATCCCTTGCACGCTTCCCGTGAGACTCACATTCCCAACTGCCCACAATTCTACATATGTAATGTTCCTTATAGACATTTGCCCACCCACTCATTACTCGCGCACACTTTGGCGATTCCCGTAAGAGTTTGGGCAACCTGTGCGCATTCGCAGCGACGAAGGTCAATGGCTGGGTATATCAACAACACCTGTCGGCAGCTGAGGTTGTCAGTTAGTCATCATTCATACCTTTTTTTTGTCTTTGAGTGGTAATCGGGCAAGTCAGCTAGTATGACGTCAAACGTTCGTTGCGGGGGCCCGTATTTCCCGGGGGCACCATGCAAATGCTTACTTACGACACAGCAGAGGCCACTCACACCCCACTCTGCACACATCGTCTCACTACAGAGCCAGCAATGCCAGAGTTACATTAGTCAGAAGTATGTAGCACAGTTTATAGTCAACTGTACTTCAAGAGAAGAGACAATTATCTTGTTCTGCATCAGGTGATCAGTGACATTCGCAAATAAGTTTGACATTCCAGTGGCCATAGATTGTTTCAAAGATAAGTATTGCATCTTTTCGAAGTTATTATAAAGTGATCTAATATTTTTTGTGTGCTGTAGTAACAACTGGGACACCTCCAGAAGTAAATCTAAGAACCCATCACAGCGCCAACGATTGTTTTGTCGTCCATAAGAACATATATGGCGAAAACTTGCAGCACTATTTTGCTGACTTCTCCATTTTCAGTAACATTCTGTAGAAAATGTAACAAAATATGTTTCAGTAACTGCAACAGACACCCTATGAGCTATGGTACATACCAAGAGTATGGCAGAAAGAGTTGTACTAAAATGTGCTCACGATCGGTTTCTACGTTCTCAGTCTATGCAGTGTGAGTTATGACTTGCTACATCAACCGGCGAAAATTCAGGCCAGGCGCGATCCTTAACGTCAGATCTCGGGCGTGTCAGACGGTTTGAAGCGGATATGATGAAAGACTTGGTGGTGTAATAAGAGAGCTGCAAATGCTGATAGCATTTATCTTATCCGCACAGACCTCGGCCGCAGCCTTGCCAATTGTAGCTCAACTTACTTCCCGGAAAATAATGTTTAACAAAGACTTTCATGTAACTAACCAATACCCCTTGCCAGGGACCACAAAACCAGAGTAGAACTGATATTAACATTGTTTGTAGATGAAGCACTCCACGAATATGATGCGTTCTTGCAGACCTTTTTTTTTCTAGTTACTGGAGAGGACATGAAATTTCACTCTCCTTTTTCTCTTCTAGCATGAAAAATTGTATTTTCGTTTTACAATCTTTTTTTTAGTAGCTCCTGCAACCTACGTCCGCAATTATTAGCTGCGTGTATTCCAATCTCTGTCTTTCTCTACAGTTTTTGCTCTCTACAGCTCCCTCTAGTACCATGGAAGTCTATCCCTGATGTCTTAACAGATGTCCAACAGTCACACTGTCGCTTCTCCTTCTCTGTGTTTTCCACATTTTCCTTTCCTCTCCGATTCTGCACAGAACCTCCTCATTCCTTACATTATCAGCCCACCTAATTTTCAACATTTCTCTGTAGCACTACGTCTCAAATCCTTCCATTCTCTTCTATTCCGGTTTTCCCACAGTCCATGTTTCGCTACCTTACAATGCTGTGCTCCAAAAGTACGATCTCAGAAATTTCTTCCTCAAATTAAGGCCTATGTATGATACTGGTAGAATTCTCCAGTCCAGGAATGCCGTTTTTGCTAGTGCTAGTCTGCTTTTGATGTCCTCCTTACTCTGTCCATCATTGGTTATTTTGCTCCCTACGTAGTAGAATTCCTAACTTCATCTACTTCGCGACCATCAATCTTGATGTTAAGTTTCTCGCTGTTCTCATTTCTGCTACTTCACATTAAATTCGTCTTTATTCGATTTACTGTCAGGCCATATTCTGAACCCCTTGTACTATTCAGTCCAGTCAACACGTCCCATAATTCCTCATCACTTTCACTGAGGATACCAGTGTATCATTGATATCCTTTCATCTTGAATTTTAATTCCACTCCTGAACCTTTCTTTTATTTCCGTCATTGCTCCTTCGATGTACAAATTGAACAGTAGTGGCGGAAGACTACATCTCTGTCTTACACCCTGTTTAATCCGAGCACTTCGTTCTTGGTCGTCCACTCTTATTATTCCCTCTTGGCTCTTGTACATATTGTATATTACCAGTCTGCCCCTGTAAATTACCCCTATTTTTCTCAGAATTTCGAACATCCTGCACGATTTTACAGTGTCGAACGCTTTTTCCAGGTCGACAGATCCTATGAACGTGTCTTGATTTCTCTTTAGTCTTGCTTCCATTATCAACCGCAACGTCAGAATTGCCTCTCTGTCGCCTTTATCTTTCCTAAAGCCAAACTGATCATCATCTAACACATCCCCAGTTCTCTTTTCCATTCTTCTGTGTATTATTCTTGTCAGCAACTTGAATGCGTGAGCTTTTTAGCTGATTGTGCGATAATTCTTGCAGTTGTCAGCTCTTGCACTCTTCTGAATTGTGTGAATGATATTTTTCTAGAAATCGTATGGTATGTCGCCAGACTCATACATTCTGCACACCAGCGTGAATAGTCATTTTGTTGCCAATTCCCCAATGATTTTAGAAATTCTGACCGAATGTTATCTATCCTTTCTGCCTTATTTGATCTTAGGTCCTCCAAAACTCTCGTAAGTTCTCATTCTAGTATTGGATTCCCGTTCTCTTCTAAATCGATTACTGTTTCTTCTTCTGTCACCTCAGACAAATCTTCTGCCTCACAGAGGCCAACAATGTACTCTTTCCACCTATGCGCTCTCTCCTCAGCATTTAACAGTGGAATTCCCGTTGCGCTCTTAATATTACCACCCTTGCTTTTAATTTCATCGTACTTTATTTTGACTTTCCTGTATGCTGAGTCAGTCCTTCCGACAGTCACATCTTTTTCAATTTCTTCACATTTTTCATGCAGCCATTTCGCCTTAGCTTCCCTGCAATTCTTATTTATTTCATTCCTCAGCGACTTGTATTTCTCCACTACTGAATCTCTGTGAACATTTTTATACTTCCTTCTGTAAACGATCAACTGAAGTATTTCTTCTGTTACCCATGGTTGCTTTGCAATTATCTTCTTTGTGCTTACGTTTTTCTTTCCAACTTCTGTAGTTGCCTTTATAGATATGTCCATTCTCCTTAAGCTGTACTGCTTACTGAGCAGTTCCTTATTACTATATCTACAGCCTTAAAGCATATCTTATCATTCGTTAGTACTTCTGTATCCCACTTCTTTGCGTATTGATCCTTTCCTGACTAATCTCTTGAATTTCAGCCTACTCTTCATCACTACCACATTGTAATCAAGTCTGTATTTGCTCCTGGGTACGACTTAGAATCCAGTGTCTGATTTCGGAATATCTGTCTGACCATGATGTAATCTAACTGAAATCTTGCAGTATCACTCGGCGTTTTCCAAGTAGTTAGTCTTCCTCCTCTCTCATTCCTTGTCCCAAGCCCATATTCTCCTGTAACCTTTTCTTTTGCTCCTTCCCCTACAACTGCATTCCATCCCCCATGACTATTAGACTTTCATCTCCCTTTATGTACTGTATTACCCTTTCAATATCCTCATTTGCTTTGTCTATCTATTCATCCTGAACTATCATTGTCGGTGTTGATTTGCCGTCGATTCTGATAAGAACAGTCGTATAACTGAATTCTTGACAGCTGCACACTCTCTGCCCTACCTTTCTATTTATAGTGAATCCTACTCACGTTATACCATTTTCTGCTGCTGTTGATATTACCCAATACTCGTTTGACCAGAAATCCTTGTCTTCCTTCCATTTCACTTCACTTACCCCTACTACGAGCGTGGTTTGAAAATTTCTCGAAATCACCACGAGAGGTCAGCGCTAGTGCAATGAATTGTTCACGTGACATTCATTGGACTGTTGTCTGTAATCAAGTGTCACGTCAGTGCTCTTGGAAGAGAGGTGTGGCAGTGACGTGGCTCTGTTGTTCCCGCCTAGTGATTTGCGAAGATGGAAAAAATCTAGATCCGAGCAGCTTAGATTAAATTAGATTTGTTTTTCGTTCCATAGATCCGTGCTGAGGAGATCCTCGTGGATGTGGAACATGTCATTTCTTTTTTTTAAAGCTGAAATAACAATACTAATAGTATGAATATATACAATTCATCATTTGTTCCTATTAAAAAATTCGTCAATGGAGTATAAGGAGTTGGCCACTAGTAAGTTTCTCAGGCTCCTTTTAAACTGATCTTTATTTGTAACTAAATTTTTTATGTTTACTGGCAAATTATTGAAGATGAGTGTTTCTGAGTAGTGGACCCCTTTTTGAACTAAAGTAAGTGCTTTTAAGTCCTTGTGCAGATCATTTTTGTTACTGGTATTGTATGTATGAACTGAGCTGTCTGTTGGAAAAAGAGATACATTATTTAGGACAAATTTCATTAAGTAGTAAATATACTGAGAAGCAGTAGTTAGTATACCCAGTTCTTTGAAGAGGTTTCTACAGGACGTCCGTGAATTTACTCCACAAATAATACGTATTACACGCTTTTGGACTCTGAAAACTTTTGTTTTACTTGAAGAGTTACCCCAAAATATTATACCATATGACATTATGGAATGAAAGTAGGCAAAGTATGCAAGCTTTTTCATTTTTATGTCGCCTATGTCTGCTAACACTCGAATTGCAAATTCAGATTTGTTAAGGCGTTTCTGCAGTTCTGTGGTGTGCTCCTCCCAACTGAATTTATTATCAAGTTGTAATCCCAGGAATTTAAGACTGTCAACCTCTTCTATCTGCTCTTCTTTGTACTTTATGCATATGCTGGGTGGAAACCTCTTACAGGTTCTGAATTGCATATAGAGAGTCTTTTCGTAGTTTAATGTCAGTGAGTTGGCTTTAAACCATTTATTAATATCCATGAAAATATCATTATCAGATCTTTCTAGAACTGCACTCGACATAATATTTATTGCAATACTTGTGTCATCTGCAAACAAAACGAACTCAGCTTAAACAAAACGAACTCAGCTTCTGGCAGTGTAACTGATGAGAGATCATTAATGTACACAAGAAAAAGCAATGGCCCTAAGATGTATCCTTGTGGGACACCACATGTAATTTCTTCCCACTCTAATGATGACTGATGACTTAATTCACTAGTCCCTTGCACTGACACCCTTTGTTTCCTGTTAGTGAGGTATGACTTGAACCATTTTGCAGCACTGCCCATGACACCGTAGAATTCTAATTTACTTAAAAGGATGTTGTGGTTCACACAATCAAATGCCTTTGACAAATCACAGAAAATACCTGCTGCTTCTGATTAAGTACTTCGCAAAGAAAGGTATGATAGCAAAGCACATTCATGCCTTTTTCCAGAATACACTGCGGGACTCTGCTCCTTCACATTCAACTGTTGCCAAGTGGGCAAATAAATTTAAATTTGGTCGGGAGAGCTTAGATGATGAAGCTGTGTCACTACACCAGAAATCATTGCAAAAGTGCACAAAATGGTCATGGAGGATCGCCAACGGAAAGTGTGTGAAATTGCTCACACTTGCCATATGCCATCTGAAAGGGTATATCACATTTTAACTGAAGAATTGGAAATGAAAAAAATATCTGCAAGATGGATGCCGCGACTCCTGATGCTGGATCAAAAACGCAGGAGAATGGTCACATCTGAACAATGTTTGGTCCGTTTTAGAAGAAATGAACAAGATCTTTTGCGCCAGCTTGTGACCACAAATGACACTTGGGTGCACTACTGTACCCCAGAGACTGAACAACAGTCAGAGCAGTGGAAACATGCTGATTCTCTGCCACCAAAGAAAGCAAAGACAGACAATTCCTTTGGTGGGAAAAGTCATGGCATCAGTATTCTGGGGTGCGAAGGGAATTCTGTTTGATTATCTCCCCAGTGGGTAAACAGTTACTGGATAACACTATGCTAACTTCCTGGACAAATTTCAACAAGAGATACGCGAAAAAAGGCCAAGTTTAGCAAGGAAGAAAGTCATCTAACATCGAGACAATGCGCGCCCGCACACATGTACCGTCGCCATGGCAAAATTACACGAACTAAGGTATGAATTGTTGCCACACCCGCCTTATTCACCTGATATGGCTCCGTCAGATTTCCATCTGTTACCAAAACTGAAAATTTTTCTTGGTGAACGAAGATCCACTTCAAATGAAGAATTGGTAGCCGGAGTTGACAACTATTCTGCAGGCCTGGAGGAAACTCATTTTAGAGATGGGATGAAGGCACTGGAACATCGTTGGACCAAGTGCATTAATCTACAAGGAGACTACATTGAAAAATAAAAAAAGTTTCAGTGATGTAAGTATTTTTTTCTATTCCGTTCCGAGAACTTTTCAAACCACCCTCGTATATCTAGACTGAGCCTTTGCATTTCCCTTTTCAGGTTTCTTAGCTTCCCTACCATGTTCAAGCTTCTGACGTTCCATCTCTCTACATGTTGAGCATTATTCTTTCGTTGGTTATTCAGTTTTTTCCTCATAGTCACCTCCTCCTTGGCAGTCCCCTTTCGGAGATCCGAATGGGGGACTTTTCCGAAATTTTTTGCCACTCGCGATATCATCATGACACTTTCTCAGTTACAAGTCCTGTGGATACACGGTATGTGTCTTTAATGCAGTGGTTTCCATTGCCTTCTATATTGCTGGTTCTTACGCATTTAGGGGCAGTTTCCGACCCCTAGGACGAGAGTGCCCTGAACCTCCGTCCGCTCCTCCGCCCTCTTTGACAAGGCCGTTGGCAGAATGAGGCTGACTTCTTATGCGCCGGCCGTGGTGGTCTCGCGGTTCTAGGCGCGCAGTCCGGAACCGTGCGACTGCTACGGTCGCAGGTTCGAATCCTGCCTCGGGCATGGATGTGTGTTATGTCCTTAGGTTAGTTAGGTTTAAGTAGTTCTAAGTTCTAGGGGACTGATGACCACAGCTGTTAAGTCCCATAGTGCTCAGGGCCATTTGAACTTCTTATGCCGGAAGTCCTCGGCCGCCAGTATTGATTATTAATCAAAATTTAATAGGTAGCGGGTTTCGAACCCGGGATCTAGGACGTTTTAATTTGTAACCAAAGACGTTTCCCCTTTTTGAACTTTATTTATTCACACCAACGATATTACAGAGCTTGACCACCTTAACAATGTTACAAATCATACCATTAAAGTGAAAGTCGTACAAGAGTGGCCAACAGCAGACAGCCTACACTTTTGAAGACGTACATGACATTAATTATTCATTCTATTACACTCCTGGAAATGGAAAAAAGAACACATTGACACCGGTGTGTCAGACCCACCATACTTGCTCCGGACACTGCGAGAGGGCTGTACAAGCAATGATCACACGCACGGCACAGCGGACACACCAGGAACCGCGGTGTTGGCCGTCGAATGGCGCTAGCTGCGCAGCATTTGTGCACCGCCGCCGTCAGTGTCAGCCAGTTTGCCGTGGCATACGGAGCTCCATCGCAGTCTTTAACACTGGTAGCATGCCGCGACAGCGTGGACGTGAACCGTATGTGCAGTTGACGGACTTTGAGCGAGGGCGTATAGTGGGCATGCGGGAGGCCGGGTGGACGTACCGCCGAATTGCTCAACACGTGGGGCGTGAGGTCTCCACAGTACATCGATGTTGTCGCCAGTGGTCGGCGGAAGGTGCACGTGCCCGTCGACCTGGGACCGGACCGCAGCGACGCACGGATGCACGCCAAGACCGTAGGATCCTACGCAGTGCCGTAGGGGACCGCCGCACCGCCGCTTCCCAGCAAATTAGGGACACTGTTGCTCCTGGGGTATCGGCGAGGAACATTCGCAACCGTCTCCATGAAGCTGGGCTACGGTCCCGCACACCGTTAGGCCGTCTTCCGCTCACGCCCCAACATCGTGCAGCCCGCCTCCAGTGGTGTCGCGACAGGCGTGAATGGAGGGACGAATGGAGACGTGTCGTCTTCAGCGATGAGAGTCGCTTCTGCCTTGGTGCCAATGATGGTCGTATGCGTGTTTGGCGCCGTGCAGGTGAGCGCCACAATCAGGACTGCATACGACCGAGGTACACAGGGCCAACACCCGGCATCATGGTGTGGGGAGCGATCTCCTACACTGGCCGTACACCACTGGTGATCGTCGAGGGGACACTGAATAGTGCACGGTACATCCAAACCGTCATCGAACCCATCGTTCTACCATTCCTAGACCGGCAAGGGAACTTGCTGTTCCAACAGGACAATGCACGTCCGCATGTATCCCGTGCCACCCAACGTGCTCTAGAAGGTGTAAGTCAACTACCCTGGCCAGCAAGATCTCCGGATCTGTCCCCCATTGAGCATGTTTGGGACTGGATGAAGCGTCGTCTCACGCGGTCTGCACGTCCAGCACGAACGCTGGTCCAACTGAGGCGCCAGGTGGAAATGGCATGGCAAGCCGTTCCACAGGACTACATCCAGCATCTCTACGATCGTCTCCATGGGAGAATAGCAGCCTGCATTGCTGCGAAAGATGGATATACACTGTACTAGTGCCGACATTGTGCATGCTCTGTTGCCTGTGTCTATGTGCCTGTGGTTCTGTCAGTGTGATCATGTGATGTATCTGACCCCAGGATTTTGTCAATAAAGTTTTCCCTTCCTGGGACAATGAATTCACGGTGTTCTTATTTCAATTTCCAGGAGTGTATTTCATAGTAAGATCGCAACCGCTGCAGGAGATGTACAGTTTCAGGCAGCTTCTTACAGACAGCCGTCGATCAGGTATGAATTGTATCCGTGTGAACTGTAGCCGCGGCCCTCTACGCGCGCCTTCGCTGCACGAGAAATCCCAGCTCAGTGACTGCTTCAAGTTGGTCTTCTCGAAGGGTAGTTCCTTGGTTTTCCTTTGGTGTCAGGTATGTATCCACACCCTGGTTTCCATAATTTGGGTTTCTCTGTTCATCTTCTCTGAAATCTCAGCGTCGCGCTCTGAAAGATCCTTTGTCCCAGCTTGGGTGTATCAGAATATGAGGAGGGTGTCACATTAATGTAGTGGATTTGTTGTTTTAGTATCCTAATGAATGTTGTGCATGAATGCTATTCACAACAAACAAAAGTACAGAAAAGGAAGGAAAGTTGCTTCTTCTGTGATGGTAGCTTCTGACCATTTGGAAATGAAATTTACTTCGCAGCAATATGTAACCGTTAGTTTAAAATAAAGAAAATAAAACCAAAGAAAAGATTTGACCATGGGTGCATCCCTATACAGCCCTATCGTTGAAAATAAAAAAGTAAAAAAAGTATGTAATTGCCGTCTGTCGAGAGCAATAACCCGCAGCTAGTGGTCGTGCGGTAGCGTTCTCGCTTCCTACGCCCGGGTTCCCGGGTTCGATTCCCAGCGGGGTCAGGGATTTTCTCTGCCTCGTGATGGCTGGGTGTTGTGTGATGTCCTTAGGTTAGTTAGGTTTAAGTAGTTCTAAGTTCTAGGGGACTGATGACCGTAGATGTTAAGTCCCATAGTGCTCAGAGCCATTTTCGAGAGCAATACGTCTTATTGGATGTTTATATGAAATAGCTGCAGTTACACCCATTACTCAACCTGTATAACATGCACACAGCAAGTTCACGATTACGCGGCTGAACAAGAAAATCCTTTATTTTTTCAGTTACGAGAACAACACGTACTGTCTCTGTGAGACAATCTCCACCTGCACCAGTTTCAGAGTTCCTGTACTAGGCGCGACGAGGCGGCCGTTACTTCGAATAATGTTGGTATAGCAATTCGCTCTCTGTCACGTGGACGCTAAAAAACAGAAATGTAACGAAACTATCACTGTCAATATGAAGATAGTGACTGTTATCTAGAATAAATGATAATTAATTGAAACCCTCAGCTGCCGACAGGTGTTGTTGATATACCTCTTCCAGAGAAGCTGCACGGTCATCAGTGGTACCTGTTCTTTCGAGAACATTTACTATGTTCATATACCGGGTGATCAAAAAGTCAGTATAAATTTGAAAACTGAATAAATCACGGAATAATGTAGATAGAGAGGTACAAATTGACACACATGCTTGGAATGACATGGGGTTTTATTAGACCAAAAAAATACAAAAGTTCAAAAAATGTCCAACAGATGGCGCTTCATCTGATCAGAGTAGCAATAATTAGCCTAACAAAGTAAGACAAAGCAAAGATGATGTTCTTTACAGGAAATGCTCAATATGACCACCATCATTCCTCAACAATAGCTGCAGTCCAGGAATAATGTTGATAACAGCACTGTAAAGGATGTCCAGAGTTATTGTGACGCATTGGCGTCGGTTGTTATCTTTCAGCATCCCTAGATATGTCGGTCGATCACGATACACTCGCGACTTCAGGTAACCCCAAAGCCAATAATCGCACGGACTGAGGTCTGGGGACCTGGGAGGCCAAGCATGACGAAAGTGGCGGCTGAGCACACGATCATAACCAAACGACGCGCGCAAGAGATCTTTCACGAGTCTAGCAATATGGGGTGGAGCGCCATCCTGCATAAACATCGTACGTTCCAGCAGGTGTTTATCAGCCAGGCTGGGGATGATGCGATTCTGTAACACATCGGCGTGCCTCTCACCCGTCATGGTAGCAGTTACAAAACCAGAATCACGCATTTCCTCGAAGAAAAAAGGCCCGATAACGGTATATGTGGTAAATATAACCCATGCCGTGACTTTCTCGTCGTGCAATGGAGTTTCCACGACAGTGCTAGGATTTTCGGTAGCCCAAATTCTGCAGTTGTGGGCATTGAAACACGCTCGGAGCGTGAAATGAGCTCCGTCGGTCCACAACACGTTACTCAACCAATCGTAATCTTCCGCCATCTTTTGAAACGCCCACACCGCAAATGCCCTCCGCTTCACTAAATCGCCAGGTAACAGTTCATCATGCCGATGGATTTTGTACGGATGGCATCCGAGGGTACGCCTAAGTTCCAACCAAACAGTAGTGTATGGAATGCCAGTGCGACGTGCGACTGCACGAGCGCTGACTTCCCCGTGCATAGACGAACCCGCTACAGTCTCCATTTCTTCATGAACTGTCTCAGCAGCATTACGCCTTGTGCTCTGTCGGCCACTACGGGGTCTATCGTCTAAACAACCCGTGGCTTCGAACTTCGAAATCATTCTCGCCACAGCTGCATTTGCAACGGACCTTTACCCGTTCGAATCCCCTTCCTATGGCGATAGGACCGTAACGCTGAACTAGCACATTTCCCATTCTGGTAATATAGCTTCACTAAAAGCGCCTTTTCAGGTAACGTCAACATGCTGCGACTGCTGGCGCGTCTGATTCTCTCTCTCATTACAGCTTCTTTTATACACGATTGGCATGCGCAGTCACTGACGTTTTGCTGTCCAGGGCCATCTGTCGGACATTTTGTGAACTTTGTTTTTTTGGTTCCAATAAAACCCCATGTCAGTCCAAGCATGTGTGTCAATTTTTACCTCCCTATCTACATTGTTCCGTGGTTTATTAAGTTTTCAAATTTATACTGACTTTTTGATCACCCTATATAGGGTGTTACAAAAAGGTACGGCCAAACTTTCAGGAAACATTCCTCACACAAATAAAGAAAAGATTTTATGTGGACATTTGTCCGGAAACGCTTAATTTCCATGTTAGAGCTCATTTTAGTTTCGTCAGTATGTACAGTACTTCCTCGATTCACCGCCACGATTTCATACGGGATACCTGTGCTGCTAGAACATGTGCCTTTACAAGTACGACACAACATGTGGTTCATGCACGATGGCTCTTGCACATTTCAGTCGAAGTGTTCGTACGCTTCTCAACAACAGATTTGGTGACCGATGGATTGGTAGAGGCGGACCAATTCCATGGCCTCCACGCTCTCCTGACCTCAACCCACTTGACTTTCATTTATGGGGACATTTGAAAGCTCTTGTCTGCGCAACCCCGGTACCAAATGTAGAGACTCTTCGTGCTCGTATTGTGGACGGCTGTGATACAATACGCCATTCTCCAGGGCTGCATCAGCGCATCAGGGATTCCATGCGACGGAGGGTGGATGCATGTATCCTCGCTAACGGAGGACATTTTGAACGTTTCCTGTAACAAAGTGTTTGAAGTCACGCTGGTACGTTCTGTTGCTGTGTGTTTCCATTCTATGATTAATGTGATTTGAAGAGGAGTAATAAAATGAGCTCTAACATGGAAAGTAAGCGTTTCCGGACACATGTCCACATAACATATTTTCTTTCTTTGTGTGTGAGGAATGTTTCCTGAAAGTTTGGCCGTACCTTTTTGTAACACCCTGTATAGTTAAAGGCTACCCAGCCATTGACCTTCGTCTGTGCGAATGCGCACCAGTTGCCCGAACTCTTACGGGAATCGTCACCTTAGTGTACACGAGTAATGAGTGGGTGGGCAAATATCTACACTCCTGGAAATGGAAAAAAGAACACATTGACACCGGTGTGTCAGACCCACCATACTTGCTCCGGACACTGCGAGAGGGCTGTTCAAGCAATGATCACACGCACGGCACAGCGGACACACCAGGAACCGCGGTGTTGGCCGTCGAATGGCGCTAGCTGCGCAGCATTTGTGCACCGCCGCCGTCAGTGTCAGCCAGTTTGCCGTGGCATACGGAGCTCCATCGCAGTCTTTAACACTGGTAGCATGCCGCGACAGCGTGGACGTGAACCGTATGTGCAGTTGACGGACTTTGAGCGAGGGCGTATAGTGGGCATGCGGGAGGCCGGGTGGACGTACCGCCGAATTGCTCAACACGTGGGGCGTGAGGTCTCCACAGTACATCGATGTTGTCGCCAGTGGTCGGCGGAAGGTGCACGTGCCCGTCGACCTGGGACCGGACCGCAGCGACGCACGGATGCACGCCAAGACTGTAGGATCCTACGCAGTGCCGTAGGGGACCGCACCGCCACTTCCCAGCAAATTAGGGACACTGTTGCTCCTGGGGTATCGGCGAGGACCATTCGCAACCGTCGCCATGAAGCTGGGCTACGGTCCCGCACACCGTTAGGCCGTCTTCCGCTCACGCCCCAACATCGTGCAGCCCGCCTCCAGTGGTGTCGCGACAGGCGTGAATGGAGGGACGAATGGAGACGTGTCGTCTTCAGCGATGAGAGTCGCTTCTGCCTTGGTGCCAATGATGGTCGTATGCGTGTTTGGCGCCATGCAGGTGAGCGCCACAATCAGGACTGCATACGACCGAGGCACACAGGGCCAACACCCGGCATCATGGTGTGGGGAGCGATCTCCTACACTGGCCGTACACCACTGGTGATCGTCGAGGGGACACTGAATAGTGCACGGTACATCCAAACCGTCATCGAACCCATCGTTCTACCATTCCTAGACCGGCAAGGGAACTTGCTGTTCCAACAGGACAATGCACGTCCGCATGTATCCCGTGCCACCCAACGTGCTCTAGAAGGTGTAAGTCAACTACCCTGGCCAGCAAGATCTCCGGATCTGTCCCCCATTGAGCATGTTTGGGACTGGATGAAGCGTCGTCTCACGCGGTCTGCACGTCCAGCACGAACGCTGGTCCAACTGAGGCGCCAGGTGGAAATGGCATGGCAAGCCGTTCCACAGGACTACATCCAGCATCTCTACGATCGTCTCCATGGGAGAATAGCAGCCTGCATTGCTGCGAAAGGTGGATATACACTGTACTAGTGCCGACATTGTGCATGCTCTGTTGCCTGTGTCTATGTGCCTGTGGTTCTGTCAGTGTGATCATGTGATGTATCTGACCCCAGGAATGTGTCAATAAAGTTTCCCCTTCCTGGGACAATGAATTCACGGTGTTCTTATTTCAATTTCCAGGAGTGTACAAACAAAGGGGGCTCCACAGCCAATTATATTACACGACGCGGCCGGCCGCGGGTGCAACAGAACCCAAGTGGACGGGTGGAAAGAAATGTGTCAGGCTTCATAATACGTATTTATATGCGTCGTGTATTATGCATTTCTTGTACGTGAATGTGAATCTGCACATGAACTTTCCTGATGCTCCTCACACCTTTCCGTAAAGCGTGGCCAAATCTTAGTTGGAAAGTAGTTCTGAAGTGTAGTAGTGCCAACCTTACTCCTGGGTAGGGGTTCAGAGAGACAGCACAGGCAGGTAAAAGTCAAAGACGTTCCAGTGTCACAAGATTTGGGGTGGAGAGGTTGGTCACGGCCAAGTGGTTCGACCACCCCCTCCGCTGGGCCAAGGAAGACTTCCGGGTGCCCGCCATATTCTAAGAGTGTTACAAATGGTTCAAATGGCTCTGAGCACTATGGGAACATCTGTGGTCATGAGTCCCGTAGAACTTAGAACTACTTAAACCTAACTAACCTAAGGACGTCACACACATCCATGCCCGAGGCGGGATTCGAACCTGCGACCGTAGCAGTCGCGCGGTTCCGGACTGAGCGCCTAGAACCGCTAGACCACCGCGGCCGGCAAGAGTGTTACAGAAGACGGGTAAGTGAGCAGACGTGCCCTCAGTGCGTCTGTCTCAATGTTCAGGCATGGAAGAGAGGTATTTGAATATTTGTACTAATTCTTTTATTTCCAGCTTTGTATTGAGTAAGGAAATGAATGTTCTCGTTTAATTCCGGAAATTTGACCCCCTGTGTTAATGTATCTGGTCCCCAGTTTGCCCATTATCCTCCTCACTTAGTGAATGTCCTATGTAAAATATTGGGAGACTTTGGTGGTATACATTTGGCCAACGCAATTCCGTCTTGCCTTTAGAAATGTACGTGCAGATTAGTATATAATGTACCCGAACTATAAGTTGTAAAATTGTAAATGGCTGGTTCAAATGGCTCTGAGCACTATGGGACTCAACTGCTGTGGTCATAAGTCCCCTAGAACTTAGAACTACTTAAACCTAACTAACCTAAGGACAGCACACAACACCCAGCCATCACGAGGCAGAGAAAATCCCTGACCCCGCCGGGAATCGAACCCGGGCGTGGGAAGCGAGAACGCTACCGCACGACCACGAGATGCGGGCGTAAAATTGTAATAACTGTAAACTGGAACAATTGCTGCAATCGCTGTAAAATCGAGTGATAATATTTAAAATAAATAGGTAATCAATTGTCATTAATCTTTAACATACCTTTAAAAAAATCAGATAGGAGTCCAGTTAAAGGAATTCATTTAAAAATAGAAGATATAGAATGCAGGGAACCACACATCAGCGTCTGAGCCCTCCAGCCCCTTGCCTAGTATCATACAGAAAGGGCACGCTCTGTAGGTAGCGCTCTCAAGCTCCCCTCCCCAGTTATCCGTTGCGCAATTTTCATTCAGCGCTTGACGACATCAACTTTCATCTGGCGTCCCTAGACAAAGAGGTTGGACGGTAATCTTTCAATTCCTTATAAATCGCGGGCGCCGACAGATTTTGAGACGGAGCCGAAATGTGAGTCTGTCCAGAGCTCACGCAGAGTGAGCGGTTATAAAGACTTGTGTAGCTGGTCTCCCAACAACCTCGGAATGCAGTAAAACAGCTTAAGAATGTGAAATTGTGAGAAATATGCCAATTCACGAGGCACACGCCAGCCCACGCCAGATAGGAAATTTCCACCCCACACGGAGAGGCGTCGCGATGAAACGGCGATCTGCCATTGGGCGGCATTGAAAATTTCGTCCGCAAATGACAACGCCGAAAGGAAGAATGTTTCGAAGAGGAATTGAGCTGAGAGATGGATGAGAAGCGAGAAGGGAGTCGTGCAGACACCGCCGAAGCGTGAGCACATGGACGCTCTTCTACCCATCACCAATATCCGCCTTCCAACAATGTGATATCACAGCTTCGGCCACTCAACCGACAACGGGCAGACAACGCGGAGGTTGTACGCAGCTGGGCCTCGCAGCAAAACCGCGATTGCTGATGGGGGCAGCCGACTGGCGCCGCACAGCTCCGAGGCAACGCGCCAAAACCGAACGATAGCGAGTAATGCTAAGATCGATTCGTCTCCTCCTCCTTCCCTTTGACAACTGAGTCGTGACTACGCCCAGTCAAATCGGCCCCGAGATTTGTATTTTTGTTTCGGTTTGTGTAAACAGCACTAAAATAAATACATTTCTTTCGTGTTTTGATCACATAAGCAATCTTTTGCATTCATACGTGGACACCTTAATTTTGTACCCTTTGTGTTTGATTTCATTTAATAATTGATATCAATTAATTACTGGCTCCTAACGTGGCACAATCTCATCAATCATTTGCTCGTCATTTCACGTCCGACAGCAGAGAGAAGAAGTCACAGTTCACCACATTTTTGCAGCCCAGACCTGAGTCGAAACAAGGCCCCCGGAGTGGACAACATTCCATTAGAACTACTGACAGCCTTGGGAGAACCAGTCCTCGCAAAACTCTACCATCTGGTGAGCAAGATGTATGAGACAGGCGAAATACCCTCAGACTTCAAGAAGAATATAATAATTCCAATCCCAAAGAAAGCAGGTGTTGACAGATGTGAAAATTACCGAACTATCAGTTTAATAAGTCACAGCTGCAAAATACTAACGCGAATTCTTTACAGACGAATGGAAAAACTGATAGAAGCCGACCTCGGGGAAGATCAGTTTGGATTCCATAGAAATGTTGGAACACACAAGGCTATACTGACCCTTCGACTTATGTTAGAAGAAAGATTAAGGAAAGGCAAACTTACATTTCTGGCATTTGTAGACTTAGAGAAAGCTTTTGACAATGTTGATTGGATTACTCTCTTTCAAATTCTGAAGGTGGCAGGGGTAAAATAGAGGGAGCGAAAGGCTATTTACAATTTGTACAGAAAGCAGATGGCAGTTATAAGAGTCGAGGTGTATGAAAGGGAAGCAGTCGTTGGGAAGGGAGTGAGACAGGGTTGTAGCCTATCCCCGATGCTATTCAATCTGTATATTGCGCAAGCAATAAAGGAAACAAAAGAAAAATTCGGTGTAGGAATCAAAATCCATGGAGAAGAAATAAAAACTTTGAGGTTCGCTGATGACATTGTAATTCTGTCAGAGACAGCAAAGGACTTGGAAGAGCAGCTGAACGGAATGGACAGTGTCTTGCAAGGAGGGTATAAGATGAACATCAACAAAAGCAAAACGAGATAATGGAATGTAGTCGAATTAAGTCGGGTCATGCTGAGGGAATTAGATTAGAAAATGAGACACTTAAAGAGGTAGTAAAGGAGTTTTGCTATTTGGGGAGCAAAATAACAGATGATGGTCGAAGTAGAGGGGATACAAAATGTGGACTGGCAATGGCAAGAAAAGCGTTTATGAAGAAGAAAAATTTGTTAACATCGAGTATAGATTTAAATATCAGGAAGTAGTTTCTGAAAGTATTCGTATGGAGTGTAGCCATGTATGGAAGTGAAACGTGGACGATAAATAGTTTGGACAAGAAGAGAATAGAATCTTTCGAAATGTGGTGCTACAGAAGAATGCTGAAGATTAGATGGGTAGATCACATAACTAATGAGAAGGTATTGAATAGAATTGGGGAGAAGAGGAGCTTGTGGCACAACTTGACTAGAAGAAGGGATCGGTTGGTAGGACATGTTCTGAGACATCTGGGGATCACCAATTTAGTATTGGAGGGCAGCGTGGAGGGTAAAAATCGTAGAGGGAGACCAAGAGATGAATACACTAAGCAGATTCAGAATGATGTAGGCTGCAGTAGGTACTGGGAGATGAAGAAGCTTGCACAGGATAGAGTAGCATGGAGAGCTGCATCAAACCAGTCTCAGGACTGAAGACCACAACAACATCGTTGGGCGACCCGATTGGTAATTTTCATGGTATCTGGTGTCACAAAACAATTTCTCAATATCACTACATTTTGGCGCCCAGCATGGGGCGACCTGATTGGTAATTTTCGTGGTATCTGATATCACAAAATAAATTCTCGTGTTCATTACGTTGTACTTTACTGAAAGGAAACGATTCTATACTCGAGATAAATCTCGCAGTCACACGAATCTAAAGTACTTAGGAATCAAAGTTACGAATAACTGAAATTGGAATGATCGCAGAAAATTTTGTGAGGAAAGCGAAACAGAGACTGTTTTATTGGCAGAACACTTACAATATCCAACAGATCTGCTAAAGAACCTGTCTACACTGTTATCCGTCCCCTTCTGGAGTATTGGTGCACGGATCGGATCCATACCAGATAACATTGACGGATGCCATAGAGGAAGTTCAAAGAAGGGCAACTCGTTTTGTGTTATCAGGAAATAGGGCAAACATTATCTGAGGTGAATTTTATGCGAAGACGACAGAGTACGCCGACGGCCGGGGCAAACACCAACGGAGAGGGCGACTGAGTTCCGCCATTCCACCAGCGAGGGCGCTGCCGGCGGGCAGTGTGGTTCTTCTATCAAGTTTTCGACCCATGCGCAGAACGGTTACAGTACGCTATATATTGCGAAACGGAGGACGTTTTCGCCAGTCTGCGACGGCTCACCTGAAGATGACTGGCAGGTGCCCAGTTGAAATATCGTGCGAAGTATTGATCGACGACCGGATGCAATCCCGCAATTTGTTTGAACAGTTATCTGAGGTATCATACACGAGTCGGAGATGTAAGCATTAAAACAAAAGCTTTTTCGTCCTGGCGGGATTTTTCTGCCCTAATCCGAAGATTTACTGTCACTACCAGGGCAATAGCTCCAAACGCAGATGGGTACTCCATGTGCAAAATGTTGTATAAATACATATACCTGTGCAACCGAGTGTCGTAATATAAAACTAACTGTTGAGTCTGTAATTCAGAACAGTAGTAACCTACATAAGAGGATAGCAATTACTTAATAAATAATGGTAAACTTTTTTTTTATGAAATAGGAATCTTGAGTCACATAAATGATTCGAACGGATGACGTTCCAGTAAGTCACATGGTCCCCCTTGTTTCGTGTGGCAGAACGAACAACTTTACAAGAGATCAGATAGTTCTGTCTACTGTGCATTCATGCCAAGTATATCCCACGTGGATGGTGTAACAGGTCCATGTGAACCTGCCTGTAAGTTACAGATATGCACAGTTCGGGCGTTGACGCGCAGGTCTACAGTTTAGGTGCATCGTGAAATACTGACTACAGTTTCTTTCCTGAAGAAGGTTTTGGCCGAAAGCTGATTTGTCAGTCTTTTCATCATGTCTGTCTGGATCTCAATGTTTAGTCTTCACAGTGAGTACCAGTGTATCCTTTCCATAAAAATGTTTATATTCTGACATGGGATTTCCATTGTTTAAATAAATTCTGAATTTGAGTGGATACTTGTAATAGGTATGTTCACTTTTATTTCCACACGTCTACATTTTCCATGGATAATTTTATAATGGCTCCTTTCCCCATTGCACAAACAAGTAGAATATCTAGTAGTATATGTTGTGGCACACACAAAGGCCTTTGAATAGTCGAGAAATATACCACAAACGTCTTTCTGTTAACCCAGTGATACAAAAACCAGACAGCTGTTGTTCTGTAGATCTACCCTTCCTAAACCCATGCTGAACATCTTTCTCCTATTTAATTTTTCGCTTCAGTTACATTTTGTTATTCTAGACAATGTAGGTGTAATAGTTGTTCTGTAATTTCCTGCATTTTCCTGACTGCCATCTTTTTGTACAAATATCACTCAACATTGTTCGCTTAAACGTAATGTAAATATTCCTTCTTCCATAGCTAAGATTGTAAGAAGAGCTGTAGGCTTTGCTAGCCACTGCAGACAGCATTTAAATAGTTGAGTAGACATATTGTTTAGTACCTCAGTAGATTGTCTTTAAACTGTGTTCTATTTTTACTGAGTCAGACAATGAGTAAACATTGTCTTGTGAGAAGTACTTTGTGTGCATTTTGTGATAGTAGACTTTCACATAATTAATTGGTTATAATGTTAGTTTAAGATGTCACTGGTTTACTGTGAGTCCACGATTTTCTTCCCATTATTCTTTATGGCTATGTTCCCATTGTTCCTTGTGTCTACTCTTTCTTTGTGGGACTATACAGCCTCTGTGATATTAGTGGAACCCATTTTCTTCTGATTCAATTTGGTTTCATTGAACACTTTATTGGATGATTTCTTCTTGTCCCTATAGGTATCACAGTTTGCTTGTGTGTTTCATCCAACAACTGTTAACTGTAGTTTTTAGTTCTTCCTTCTTCCTCATTATGTGTTTTGTGTTCTAGTGTGTGCTTTACTTACCGTTTCTATTTCTGCTTACTACTGGACATGCAAGATTTATGTTGTAGGCCAATGTTCTGCAAACTGATTATCATCCTCTTGTTTACTATTAAATAATCTTTGTAGTTGGTGTAGGCTTGCTGTCTTTGACACAATTCATTAAAGCTGTTGTGTGGCCTTTCTGTCTTGTCTGGTACTTCAGTAAATACCCCATAATGATCAGCAGTGGCTGTGTTTAAGAACTATAACTCGGCTGTAAAGTGGTAAATTGATAATTACATGATCTGTCTCTCTGTAATTTTACTGCACCTTGTGGGGCTGTTAGTTTAAGATCAATTTAACAGTCGTCTTTCAGTGTGTTCATATTTTCATCACCTGTTGCCATTATGCAAGAGAATTCCCTGACAGTCCCGTGTGACACCGCTTCTAGCTCCTTTAGAAACCCACTTACCTGACTGACTGGTGATGTGTATAGCCCCAATGTGAAACACTTTCTTTCTTTTTTTTTTTTTTTTTTTCAGCATTATCAGTATTGCTGCTAATTCAAATTAAGTTTCTTTTCACTTGTCTACTGACCATGGAGTGCAATTCCTCCTTTCATGTGCTGTAGGTCTTCCACATTTCTATTCATATCTACATAAATCGGACACCTTTTCATAGTTATGTTTGTTATAAAGTAATAATCATGTACTATAATAGTAAAATTTGTTAGTTCTGCTGCTACTAGTACTTAAGTTTCATCTATTTTACTTCATGCATACTTTATACTGTAGTGCAAAATATTGACAGTAAAATATTTGTATTCCCCTCCCCCCTCCTGAGTCTGGTGCAGAAAACGTGGTCATTCAGATGTTTGTGTTTCTTGGTTCTTTCTCCTCCCTCCCCGATTTCCTGTCATGTGCTCTGTGGATGACAGTGCTTTTTCTGGTGGGATCAGTGATGTCTTCTTCTGCAGGGCTGATGATGTTTCTCCTTCATTTTCATGAGTCTGTGGTGGTTCTCATGGAGATATTGATTGCTGTTTCTTTCATTGTTGACAGTGGGATTGGTCTGTGTGTTTTTCTTGGACAGCTTATACTTTCTGGCATTTCCTTGCACGAAACGTTTTTCTTTATTTTTTTATCATTATTGTGCAGCACATGTACCATGAAATACTCCTTTTCTGAGCTTGTAGCTCCAGGAAAGAACATAGCTACATATCTTCTTGAACTTTCTGTTTGTACTGTTAGTCTTTATTTACACATCAGGCTTCATTTAGACCATGCCTCTGTGGAATGCTTACCGGAAAAAACACTTGCTGCATGTGGGATTCTTTCTGAAGTTTCTTTTAGAACCCTGGTTGCATTGCTGTTCGGATTTTTATAGACACCTTTTTCTCCACCATTAATGATGGTTGAATCCTTTTCATCCCTGTCTCATGGTTTTAGTGCTTCCTGTAGGACACCAAGCTTGTTAATGCCACTTCCTTTATATTTGATTTTCAATGTAGCCATAACACTTGCAAAGCTTCTTACATAGATATCTGAAAATATTTAACTTTGTCCTTTCTTATTCATATTTGGTGACACATTTTGCTGATACATGGTATTTTCTTGTATCTTCAAAACACACATTTTCTTGATTGTGTGCTTATCATGGTTTATAGGCCTACTGGGGAACTTGCCATGTAAAATATAGAGTAATGCATCATTCTTGGTACCTCTATGGTGATGTGGAAATCCAGGTGGTGTTAATAAGGTAAATAATTTGTGTAATTCACCTTCATTGTTCACATCTTTATCCTATTATGTGTAACTAACAAGCCTCAACTGAAATACATACCTAATTTTCATTATTAACTAGACTGAGTATTTTCCTGTGACAGTGGCCTCACTGCCGTTCACATGTGTCAGTATCCACTGAAGTCCCACAAAATGTTGTATTGTGAACACTGTAATACATTGTTCATCACCATTCCAGGTCTATACCCTGTACTGCAACATTGTTCTATAAATTGATCTCATATTTTAGTCAGGTGATGCCATAAATTGTCCTCCTCAACTAGATTGAGTACCACCTCACTAGCTGTTAAATTTATTCATAAAATTTTCACCATTCTCCAGTAACATTGGTCTAAAAGCTATTTCTTAAACATTCATAATGTTAATGAGATTTCAGACTGTGTAAATGGTTTTTCATTTTCCTAAGTGAATACTTGTTATACAAGATGGAATATGTATTTACGGTACTGCATGGATGCTGCCGGTAGCTTTCTAGATGTTGGTGCTTTCATTCTGCCACCTGCAATAATAATGTGAAACAGTTGAAGCATTTTGAGAGTTTCTGTATAAAGTGATCAGTATATTATGGTTATCTTATTCTGTAGAACCTTCAGAAGTGGTGCTACCAGCCTCTGCCAGTTTAGAGACACTCCTGAAAGTAACTGACTGCTGACCTTGTGAAAGGCAATTAATTGAACCAAATGCCTGGATTAACATTGAAGTTTCTGTTGTAGCAGTAATGACCCTGACGATTAGTCATTTGCATCAATAATCGTTAAGATTATCAGTGTGCCATGTTCCACTAAATCAGCTCTGTTTATTGAAATGCCAGAGCCAAATTAACTTGGTTATCAGAAACTTCATGTGGGGTTACGCTCACTAATGTCTGCTTTTTCGTGGTTGTGGTGTCAGACCAATCCATAGTTCAGACCCAGGTATAGATAAGTTTGAAAGGTGAAAAAATTGTTGCACAGCCAACAAATCTGATATGGAAGTAATGATTGTGTTTACAAATTGCTTTGTAACATAGCTTGATGTCTACATTTATGCCATATCCAATGCACTGTTCATTTTGGTGGATGTACATACATCATGCATAAAATCGAGGAGGGATTGGAAATAACTTTCAACCCCATGTAGGAAGAAATAGCAATTTATTTAAGGGCAATTTGTTAAGAACATGAAATTCAGTATAACATGGTTCATACCCTCTGCAACAACTGAAATTATAGGTACTGTAATACTAGGTCCATTTCTTTCACTTTTTCTGTTTCTGCTGCAAATGCACAGACAGACAAATGCATTGGTGCAATAACCATATGTTACATTTTTCATACTTCAAAATAAAACACTAATTCCTGCAATAGAAGAACTTCATTAACTGGTGTTGTCTTTATCCAACTTTATTTTGACTACCAACACAATTATAATTGTCTATTTATTGAATTGAAGGAATTGGACTAATATCGATTTTGGATCAAAAAGTTCTTTTTAATGTTCAAAAATTAAAGTAACAAAAACAAACAACTATTGGCAGTTGAAAGCTGACTGAATATTATGTGGCTTAAAATGAATTGGTACCCTAGTGGAATCATAAGTATGTATGGTACACAAGTTCATTATGCTTCTCTTTCTGACGAACTGTAAGTGGCATCAGTAACTGTTCAATCACAGATGACCTTGTCATATAATCCATGTCTGATGCTGGCAAGTTCTTGTCCAGCCTCGTGATCTGTTTCTGTTTGTTTGTCTGATTTAACTAGCAGAGGCACTTCGTAAACTTCCTTCTCAGTCAATGTAGATGGGGCTTCCTGACTGATGAAATCATGATTGACGGGTTGTCATATTGATGCACTACAGCAAACTACATGCTTATTTGCAATGGAGTACTTACGGACCCTTTATTTTGGAGAAGTAAACTTCTCGTTATCAGCCATCTTAGTGTTAAGCTGATAGAGCTGTTTTGAGGGAGATGAGAAGTGTAAAACTACATCTTGTGTAACATCAACCACAGTGAACTCCTTGGATGTATTTCACATGCCAGAATGGCTACTGTTTGTTGCAGTGACAGTGCAAGCTATTGACATGTCTGGTTCTTGCCCCAAAGACCCAGTGTCAAAAACTCCATTCCCTGTGCTACTCTGAACTGGTTACATAGCATAATGTGATGGAGCGATTTTCCAGCAATGTAGTGGTACTAAAATCGTATTTTAGGCCAAAACTGTACATTCCTGGCTAATGCACCAATGCCTTTATGGAAAGGGAACTATTAAAATTTCATAGGCAAGTGCTATTAAGGTCTGAATACATTACGTTTATAACAGGTTGCAAAGAAACAGTTTGAAAGAGCTTTTAGATGATGTAAGCAAATTGTAATTAAAATGTATGGTATGGTACTCAAATATTGAGGTATACACTCATAATTTGCTAAATGCTGGTTATTAAGCATATTATACTACTTCAATTCTTGCGATACAAATTTGACTTGATCCATAAAATGTACGTTGTGTATGGATCCAATGAAAAATAAATAAATAAATAAATAAAGCAAATAAGCTACTGTGTCTGCCAAGAGAAGAAATGTTCCTGAAAGCAGCATTGGTATCTTTGTCTGTCTGAGTAAATAATTTTGTTGCAAGTAAAAGTACACACTCCTTGTGATAGGAGACAATGTAGCCAATGTGGATGGCTCATTATTGCTGTGACCAATAAATATTGAGTCTTTTGAAACTGATACTGATCATGATTACACGTTGATCAAATGATTATCAAGCATGAACTTCATAAACAAAAATGTTATTGTGGTGAATACTAAAAGAATTTTCACCAAGACAGATGTTAACATTTTAGGTGGCTGACCCAGGTTGAGGGTAGGAGGGTTTCAAAGACACAGGAGATGCAGGAAGAGTTCCCACCTGTGCAATTCAGAAAAGCTCGCATTGGTGGGTAGAATCCACTTAACAGAGACTGCGAAGCAGTCCTTGAAATGAAGGAGGTTGTGTTGGCAGCATGCTCACAACTGAGTGGTCCAGCTGTTTCTTGGCCATAGTTTGTTGGTGAGCATTCATGCAGACAGCTTATCGCTTGTCATGTCACCATAGAATATCCCTACCCTCCTATCCCCTTTCCTGTTCCCACTACAGCACTAAACAGCACTCTTCCACAAGTGCGCACTCCCCCTGCGGGTCCGGGGGTTAGAATAGGCCCGAGATATTCCTGCCTGTCGTAAGAGGCGACTAAAAGGAGTCCCTCCCCCTCAAGGGGGTAGTTAGCGCCTGCGTCCGGAAACAGACGGTTCCATGACCTATATTTGTGGTCATTTTGGTTTTTCACTTCTTCTCGTTTCTTCCTTCCTTTGGTTGGTTCCTTTCTTTGTTCTTCTCCATCTCAATGTCTTCCTTACTCTTTCCCTTGCCTTCTTCTCCTTGCCTTCTCTGGTCTCCGCCTTAGCGTTTGAGACAGTCTGTTCTCTCTCTCTTCTTTTTCCTCTTCTTCCTTCCTCCCAGTGCGCGCCTGAAGGCCGACCCACGCGTTCGCACAAGTAGCCGGTGACGGGGTAACGCGTAATTCCCCGCCCTGGGTAGACAAGTAAGGCATGCACGTACCCCCTGGTAAAGGCCAGGCCCAGGGAGGGGTGATTGCCTGAGCTGATACCTTCTGACCATGCCGATTGGTCCCTCCGTCTGTTTGTTGGGAGGTGTGACCTAAGGTGTAAACATTTACCTAAGGTGGGAGTGCCCTCTGAGAGGGTCCTCATAAGGAAGGGGCACGCCATCGGAGACGGTGGCAATCATGGGGGATTCCTCCACAATGGATTTCTCTTCTTCTTCTCTCTCGACTTCTGCCCATAAACGGAAACGTGACCAGCCACCAGTGACAAAAGTACTACCGCCTGCCCCACAGTTCCTCGATGTTTCTCAATCTGAGGATGGAAAGTATTTTTCCTCTGTCAACCCTTTCGTTGTCCAGAAGGGCGTTGATGCCTTAGCCGGAACTGTTAAGTCTTGTACCAGGTTGCGTAATGGTACCTTGTTACTAGCAACTGAGTGCGCCTTTCAGGTACAGAAACTGCTCCGAGCCATACTCCTGTACACGTTCCCTGTCCGGGTGGAAGCTCACCGAACTTTGAATTCGTCTCGTGGTGTGGTCTATACTAGATCACTCGATGGATTGACTGAAGAGGAGATTCAGTCTTTGCTCGCTGAGCAGGGCGTGACGGCTGTCCATAGGGTCATGAAAAAGGTCAACAATGACCTTGTACCAACCCGGACACATTTCTTGACTTTTGATAGTGTTCAGCTGCCATTGCGCATCAAAGCGGGCTACGAGGTTATTTCTGTTCGCCCCTATGTCTCGACACCTACGCGCTGCTACCAGTGTCAGTGTTTTAATCACACTTGCCAGTCTTGTTCCAAGGCAGCTAAATGTGTCACTTGTGGCAGGGATGCCCATGAGGGTGACTGTCCACCTCCGTCTCCTCGTTGCGTGAACTGTCAGGGTGACCATGCAGCATCCTCCCGCAACTGTCCCATCTATAAGGAAGAACGCTGTATCCAAGAAATTTGGGTCAAAGAGAAAGTGTCTACCTCGGCTGCTCGCAAGCTATTTGCTAGTAGGAAGCCCACGCTGCTCGCAGCGGGTAAATACAGTAGTGGCCTCGCCTCTCCTCGGACTACCAGGGAGGTGGCAACCCAGACATGCGATCTGACCTTCAGCACTACGGTCGTCCATTCGGCCAGTGCTAAGATTGCGTGGTCGACGTCTCCTCTTCCTCCCGTCACCCCACAGACACAAGCCCCTTCATCAGCTTCTGCCAAGACGAAGACCCAGAAAGCAGATGCACGGGCCTTCAAGAAGGAACCGTCCTGTGAAGACTTCCTATGTACCTCGAACTCCCAGCCATCGACCAGTACTTCCACCAAACGACCTTCCAAGAAGGCTCATAGGCAGAAAAGTTCTCCTTCTCTGCCACGGCGCATTTCTTCTCCTGCGCCACCCAGCGGTTGCCGCCCCAAGCCGTCATCGGTTTCGCCTGGCCGCACCGCTGGCAGCCGAACATCTGGCTGTTCACCGGCGGAGGAAGCTCCCCCTTCCAGCCATCTTACCAAGATGGCTGATGAACCTATAGAACCAATGGACGATGACTGTCCACCTACTGATAGCGGCGGCAGTGCTCGCTCGAAGCCAGGCCCTCAGTGGTCTTCGAGGTGACCCCTTCTTTCATCTTCGTTTTCTTCTTACGATGGCACTTATTCACTGGAATATTCACAGCATTCACTCCAACCGAGAGGACTTGAAGGTGCTGCTCCGCTTGCACTGTCTGCTCATCGTAGCCCTCCAGGAAACGAAGCTACGCCCATGCGATCAAATTGCCTTGGCACACTACACCTCTGTGCGTTTTGACCTACCCCCTGCGGTAGGTATTCCGGCACATGGAGGGGTTATGTTGCTGGTCCGGGATGATACTTACTACAATCCCATCACATTGCACACCGGCCTGCAGGCAGTTGCCATCCAAATTACTCTCCCCACTTTTACATTTTCCAATTGTACCGTTTACACTCCATCGTCGTCTGCTGTTACCAGGACAGACATGATGCAAATTATTGCTCAGCTACCTGCACCATTTTTGTTAACTGGAGACTTCAATGCCCACCATCCCCTTTGGGGCTCTACAGCATCCTGCCCGAGTGGCTCCCTGTTAGCAGACCTTTTCAACCAGCTCAATCTTGTCTGCCTCAATACTGGCGCCCCTACTTTTATGTCGGACACATCTCACACCTATTCCCATTCAGACCTCTCTATATGTACTACCCAACTTGCATGCCGGTTTGAGTGGTATGCACTTTCTGATACATATTCGTGCAACCACTTCCCGTGTGTTATCCATCTCCTGCATCATATCCCCTCTCCGTGCTCATCTAGTTGGAACATCTCCAAAGCAGACTGGGGGTTCTTCTCTTCGAGGGCGACCTTTCAGGATCGAACCTTCACAAGCTGCGATCGTCAGGTCGCACACCTCACGGAAGTCATTCTCACTGCTGCTGAATATTCCATCCCTCACCCTACTTCTTCTCCACGTCGCTTACCGGTCCCCTGGTGGACCGCAGCATGTAGAGACGCTTTACGTGCTCGTCGACGTGCTTTACGCACCTTTAAACGCCACCCTACAGTGGCGAATTGTAACAATTATAAACGATTACGTGCACAGTGTCGTCGTATTATTAAAGAAAGCAAGAAAGCCAGCTGGGCTGCTTTCACAACATAACGTCCTTGTGGCCCCTGAGGATGTCTCCAATGCCTTCGGCCACTTTTTCGCAGAGGTTTCGAGTTCCACTCATTACCACCCTGCCTTCCTCCCCCGAAAACAGGCAGAGGAGGCTAGGCCACCTAACTTCCGCTCCTAGAATCGTGAAAGTTATAATGCCCCATTCACCATGGGGGAACTTGAAAATGCACTTGCCCGGTCACGGTCCTCCGCTCCAGGGCCTGATTCTATTCATATTCAGATGCTGAAGAACCTTTCTCCTGCGGGTAAAGGTTTTCTTCTTCGTACATACAATCGCATCTGGATTGAGGGACATGTTCCCGCATGCTGGCGCGAGTCTATTGTCCCGATTCCTAAGCCGAGGAAGGACAAGCACTTGCCTTCCAGTTATCGACCCATCTCGCTTACCACCTGTGTCTGTAAGGTGATGGAGCGAATGGTTAACTCTCGTTTGGTTTGGCTGCTCGAATCTCGACGCCTACTGACCAATGTACAATGTGGATTTCGTAGGCGCCGCTCTGCTGTTGACCATCTGGTTACCTTGTCGGCCTTCATTATGAATAACTTCTTGCGGAAGTGCCCGACCGCGGCTGTGTTCTTTGATTTGGAGAAGGTTTACGACACCTGTTGGAGGGCAGGCATTATCTGCACCATGCGACCTTCGCGGTCGCCTCCCTCTTTTTATTCGTGCCTTTTTCATGGATTGACAGTTCAGGGTACATGTGGGTCCTGTCCTGTCCGATGCCTTTCGCCAGGAGAATGGGGTGCTCAGTTTTGAGCGTTGCTCTCTTCGCCATAGCGATCAATCCAATAATGGATTGCCTCCCAGCTGATGTATCAGGCTCCCTTTTCGTGGACGATTTTACCATCTATTGCAGCGTGCAGCGTAAATGTTTCCTGGAGCGCTGTCTTCAGCGTTCTCTTGACCGTATTTACTCCTGGAGTGTCGCCAATGGCTTCCATTTTTCTGCCAAGAAGACGGTCTGTATTAACTTCTGGCGCTACAAAGAGTTACTCCCACCATCCTTACGACTCGGCCCCATTGCTCTCCCATTCGTGGAGACAAGAAAATTTTTAGGTCTTACATTTGACAGGAAACTTAGCTGGTCTCCATATGTGTCATATTTGGCTGTCCATTGTACCCTTTCTTTAAATGTCCTCCGTGTTCTCAGTGGAATGTCATGGGATCGAACCATCCTACTTCGCCTATATCGGTCGATCGTCCGCTCCAAGCTGGATTATGGAAGCTTTGTATACTCCTCTGGACGGCCATCCATCTTACGCCGCCTCAACTCCATACAACATCGGGCTTTACGTCTTGCGATTGGAGTGTTTTATACTAGTCCCGTCGAGAGTCTTCATGCTGAAGCTGCTGAATTGCCTCTCACCTACCGGAGTGATATACTGCTTTGTCGATATGCCTGTCGGCTACTGTCAATGCCCGACCACCCGTCTCGACAGTCAATATGGGTTGTATGTCTCTGCCCTGCTACCTCCTGGAGTTCGCTTTCGTCGCCTCCTTCAACACCTTGATTTTTCACCCCCTGCAACCTTTCGAGTGGGTGAGAGCCACATGCCAACTTGGCACAAGGCTCAGGTTCGCGTTCACCTTGACCTCAGCTCGCTCCCAAAGGAGGTTACCCCCGGTTCGGTATACCACTCCCGTTTTGTCGAACTTCGTTCGAAGTTCATTAATATGACCTTCATTTATACAGATGGCTCTAAGACCAATGATGGGGCCAAGTGTTCTTTTATTGTTGTGGCACACAATTTCAATTACCGGCTCCATGGCCATTGTTCGGTCTTCACAGCTGAGCTCTTTGCCCTCTACCAGGCTGTTCTTTACATCTGCTGCCACAGACATTCTGCTTATGTCATCTGCTCTGACTCCCTGAGCGCCATCCAGAGCCTCAGTGATCCGTATCCGGTTCACCCTTTCGTGCACCGGATCCAACGCTCTCTTCAGCAGCTGGTGGACGACGGTTCTCCGGTTAGCTTTATGTGGGTTCCTGGCCATGTCGGTATCCCTGGGAACGAAGCTGCAGATGCCGCGGCCAAGGCTGCGGTCCTCCAGCCTCGGACAGCTTCTTGTTGTGTCCCTTCATCAGATTGTAGCAGGGTCATTTGTCGGCGCATTTTATCGCTGTGGCATGCTGATTGGGCTGCAATTACGGACAAGAAGCTTCAGGCCTTGAAACCTCTTCCCGCGGATTGGACGTCCTCCTCACGCCCCTCTCAGCAGGAGGAGGTTGTTTTGGCCCGGTTACGAATTGGACACTGCCGGTTCAGCCATCACCATCTGCTGACGGCTGCGCCGGCGCCGTTCTGCCCATGTGGGCAATTGCTGACGGTCCGCCACATTTTAACGTCCTGTCCGGATTTTACTACACTGCGTCTTGATCTTGGCCTGCCATGTACTCTAGATGCCATTTTAGCGGATGACCCATGAGCAACTGCTCACGTTCTTCGTTTTATCAACTTGACAAACCTCTCTAAGGACATTTGATTATGCTTTATTTTTTTTTTTTTAATCCTATGTCTGTCAGTCTGTCTTTTATCGTGTTTTCCCTTTTAGTTGCTGTTTTAAACTTGTGCCTCGCGGTGCATTCCTAACGTAGTCTGGGCGCTAATGATCATTGACGTTGTGCACCCTAAAACCATAAAAAAGAAAAAAGAGTTCTCACAGTCTTCTTTCTTCTCCTTTCCCGCTGTGTTACAACAAATTTGTTACTGGTGTAATAAAAAATACACACCAGGCATTAAGTCAAAAGGTAGCAAGAAGAGAAAGCTGGAAACTTTAAAAAAGTGACAAACCTTTTTAATATGTCTATTCCAGTAGTATTGCTACAGAACTGAAACACTTTCAGTATCAGTGCAGCAAACTGCGATGTGAAGAGAGCAGATTGTGGAAAGGATCAGTTTGCATGATTGGTTGTCTTATATTACTGTGTTGTGAATAATTTTCTAGTTTTGACTTTATTCATTCATACATAAATACAACAACTATAAAGATGAATTACATCTTTGTTTTTCTTCTGTTTGTTCTTATAGCACTTGACCAATTGCATTGAAGCTGATACGCTTCAATGAGTTGAGCTCATGCCTTCAAAAGTTTGTCAGGATAACAATGTGTAGGTACATCGTGAAAGACCTCTGGGATGTGGTAAAGTTAGAATTTATTATAGAACAAAAAAATGAAACAGCGATTATGACAGAAGCAATGATTATGTACGTCAGCAAAGCCATTAATTATGAGTGGTCAGTAAGGAGCAGACAAATGAACAAAAAACATCATTCACTTTTCTTTGTAAATTTTTCTGTTTCAATCCCTTATATGCAGGATTGCTTCAATGTTTTGCTCGAAGTAAGATGTGCAATGAGTGCTTTGTATTAAATGTGATTCTGAATAAGAGAAGACTTAATAACAGCATTAACTACTTTTATTGAAGTGAACTGGAGCAAAGCTGGGAGGATTTCCTTCATCTTGAAAGGCACTGGTGTCCTTGCAGTCAGCTGCCTGCATCTACAATTGAAATGAAATGTCAGAGGAAGTACACGGTCCTATTTTGTAAGATAAACAGAAGTATAAGATCTTTCATAAGATGACATAATAAAAATAAATAAATAAATAAAAAAAGGGAGCAAGGTAAAGTGAAGGAAGACTAGCACAATTTCATACACATTGATCATTTACTAATAATGCAAATTGTACTATCGATTAATTTTATTCCATTTCTATTATTGTTATAATAAAACTGGTGAGATAAGTGCCACTACTTCAGTCCACCAGTTGTAAGTAGGGTTTGTTAACTATTGTTATAGAAAGAGACTGCTATGACGTTTGTTGTTGTTGTGTTGTTGTTGTTGTGGTCTTCAGTCCTGAGACTGGTTTGATGCAGCTCTCCATGCTACTCTATCCTGTGCAAGATTCTTCATCTCCCAGTACCTACTGTAACCTACATCCTTCTGAATCTGCTTAGTGTACTCATCTCTTGGTCTCCCTCAACGATTTTTACCCTCCACACTGCCTTCCAATACTAAATTTGTGATCCCTTGATGCCTCAAAACATGTCCTACCAACCGATCCCTTCTTCTAGTCAAGTTGTGCCACAAGCTCCACTTCTCCCCAATCCTATTCAATACCTCCTCATTAGTTATGTGATCTGCCCATCTAATCTTCAGCATTCTTCTGTAGCACCACATTTCGAAAGCTTCTATTCTCTTCTTGTCTAAGCTATTCATCGTCCATGTTTCACTTCCATACATGGCTACACTCCATACAAATACTTTCAGAAACGAATTCCTGACACTTAAATCTATACTTGATGTTATCAAATTTCTCTTCTTCAGAAACGCTTTCCTTGCCATTGCCAGTCTACATTTTATATCTTCTCTACTTCGACATTTTGCTTCCCAAATAGCAAAACTCCTTTACTACTTTAAGTGTCTCATTTCCTAATCTAATTCCCTCAGCATCACCCAACTTAATTTGACTACATTCCATTATCTTGTTTTGATTTTGTTGATGTTCATCTTATACCCTCCTTTCAAGACACTGTCCATTCTATTCAACTGCTCTTCAAAGCCCTTTGCTGTCTCTGACAGAATTACAATGTCATCGGCGAACCTCAAAGCCTTTTGCTCCCGGTATTTTACCCCTGCCACCTTCAGAATGTGAAAGAGAGTATTCCAGTCAACATCGTCAAAAGCCTTCTCTAAGTCTACAAATGCTAGAAACGTACATTTGCCTTTTTTAATCTTTCTTCTAAGATGTCGTAGGGTCAGTATTGCCTCATGTGTTCCAATATTTTTACGGAATCCAAACTGATCTTCCCCGAGGTCGGCTTCTACTAGGTTTTTCCATTCGACCGTAAAGAATTTGCGTTAGTATTTTGCAGCAGTGACTTATTAAACTGATAGTTCGGTAATTTTACATCTGTCAACACCTGCTTTCTTTGGGATTGGAATTATTACATTCTTCTTGAAATCTGAGGGTATTTCACCTGTCTCATACATCTTGCTCACCAAATGGTAGAGTTTTGTCAGGACTGGATCTCCCAAGGCTGTCAGTAGTTGTAATGGAATATTGTCTACTCCCGGGGCCTTGTTTCGACTCTGGTCTTTCAGTGCTCTGTCAAACTCTTCACGCAGTATCTTATCTCCCATTTCATCTTCATCTACATCCTCTTCCATTTCCATAATACTGTCCTGAAGTACATCACCCTTGTAAAGACCCTCTATATACTCCTTCCACCTTTCTGCTTTCCCTTCTTTGGTTAGAACTGGGTTTCCATCTGAGCTCTTGATATTCATACAAGTGGTTCTCTTTTCGCCAAAGTTCTCTTTAATTTTCCTGTAGGCAGTATCTATCCTACCCCCAGTGAGATCAGTCTCTACATCCTTAAATTTGTCCTCTAGCCATGTCTGCTTAGCCATTTTGCACTTCCTGTCAATCTCATTTTTGAGACGTTTGTTTTCCCTTTTGCCTGCTTCATTTACTGCATTTTTGTATTTTCTCCTTTCATCAATTAAATTCAATATTTCTTCTGGTACCCAGTGATTTCTGCTAGCCCTCGTCTTTCTACCTACTTGATCCTCTGCTGCCTTCACTACTTCATCCCTCAAAGCTACCCATTCTTCTTCTACTGTATTTCTTTCCCGCATTCCTGTCAATTTTTCCCTTATGCTCCCCTTAAACTCTGTACAACCTCTGGTTCTTTCAGTTTATCCAGGTCCCATCTCCTTAAATTCCCACCTTTTTGCTGTTTCTTCCGTTTTAATCTACAGTTCATAACTAATAGATTGTGGTCAGAGTCCACATCTGGCCCTGGAAATGTCTTAAAATTTAAAACCTGGTTCCTAAATTTCTGTCTTACCATTATATAATCTATCTGAAACCTGTCAGTATCTCCAGGCTTCTTCAATGTATGATATTGTTATTAGTCATAAAGACTAATCATCTGTATTTTCTGTTTACATCAATCACAATGGGGAGCAAGTAAAGCAAGAAGGAAGAAAATTTTAAAAAGAAATAAGAATTGGACCCAGGTTATGTAAAATTTTCCATAGTAAGCTATTTTGTTCGATGCAGCAAAGATAGGATGGCTTTCCATGTTGCATCTATACTTAGGCTTGGTAGCATCTCTTTTGATGTAGATGCATAGCTTTTCCTTATTATTCTCTTCATTGAATTTTACTGTGAAAATGTACCGGAATACGCATGTGTGATACACATTGTCAGTAAAACATTAATAATTGCAACGCAATAGTTTGCATATCATAATAGATGTAAAACAGGCTTTGACATTTTGTAAATTACAATTAAGTGTGATGTAATACAATGAAACAAGAACAAAAACAAGTATTTGCGAGTCACAGTCTCGCAGAAGTTAAATGGCTTAACCAAGAATTTTCACACTTAAATTGACAAAATATTGAATGATACAAAAGACAAGCAAAGCTTAAAGTACTTTATGAAGTTAAGGATAACATTACGGATTTACAACAGAAGATGGATTCTTTTAATGACCATCATGACTAGTAGAGCAACAGATAAAGAAAATCGCAGATGTGAAGACAGATATCGAAGCAACACAAAATGAGTTGTGTTCGATAGTAAAAACGTTTGCCATGTTGTTAAACAAAATAAACAACTATGAAGATGTACCTCTAACTTATAACATTCTTAACTACTCGTAATAATGGGGTTGTTCGTAGTTACTGATGATGTGTCACAGTCAATGTCCTGAGTACATTGACAGTCACTGTAAATTAACTACTGGAGAGTTAATTAAGTTCAAGCTTGTGTTAAGTTTCATCATTTTTATTATACTTTCAAAACAAAATCAAAGTATTACTGCATTAGCCTACAATACAAAAGGAGCAGCTACATGCTATGAATAAAGGGTCATGAGCTTTCAATTTTAGTCTACATTGATACCCTTTTAGTCTCCCTGGTTTTATATCAAATATGTCATTATAATCCCACAAAACAATTCAAGCTCTCTTCTGTTCTCTGCATTAAGGCTTTGTTTCAGATACCTTTTTAGCTACTAATTTACAGGAATAATTAACACTACCCTCATCAATCCCAAATTCTTCCCCTTCCTCACAATAACCATCACTGTTAGTCTCTTGCATTCCTCTAATCAGACTACTTAGACCATGATCTTCCAATACAATACTCATTTCACCGTGAATTCCACTTTTTGGTTCTACAAATGTTATTTTCATGTCACCCCTGATAAAATTTACTTCAGCCTCAACAATCCAGTTCATACCTGGTATCAAGTTTTCTTTCAAATCATCAATTACTAAGCATCCTTGTATAATTTGTACATCATTAATCTTAAATTGAATTAAGACTTGTCTAGTAATCAACTTACTGCTTTTTTCTGTTGCTCCGTTTCATTCTTACTCCTATTACTGGAAATTCTGTAAAATTTTTATTATTTTTGATTCTGCCTCTTAGCTTTCTCGATATTCCTGTAATTGGGCTGCCTGTATCCAGAAGACAGATTCTTATCCAATAATTAATCTGTACTAGAATATATGGACTACCAAATTCTTTACTCATTTCATTGACCCCACTTTCAAATAACAAATCCTATTCTATGTCCTGAAAACTCGTCCCTTTATTTCCGTCACTAGCTTTTATTACAGATTCTACACATTTACTAATCCTATTACCACCTGGAGACTGTTCCATATTTTTCATGGCAATTTTATCATCTGAGTACACACTTCGACAAATTTCACTTAAGACCTTACACTTTCGATCACTATAGTCATTGACTACACTCATTACTCTATCACTAATTAGATCTTCTTTTCCATTTTCACAAACACATTCAGATACATCATCACTAACATCAACTGGTAACATTAATCAATCAGGCACTGCTCTACAGGTTTCTAACTCATTACTCGAACACACCTCTGAATTTGCAGAATCATTCAGCATCAAATCATCAACTTTAACTTCTACATATACCATCCCAACTAATTCTATAAGTAATATATCATCATCATTATCGCCCTGGGTAGACAAGTAAGGCACGCACATACCCCCTGGTAAAGGCCAGGCCCAGGGAGGGGTGATTGCCTGAGCTGACACCTTCCGACCATGCCGATTGGTCCCTCCGTCCGTTTCTCGGGAGGTGTGACCTAAGGTGTAAACATTCACCTAAGGCGGGAGTGCCCTCTGAGAGGGTCCCCACAAGGAAGGAGCGCGCCATTAGAGACACTGGCAATCATGGGGGATTCCTCCACAATGGATTTCTCTTCTTCTCTCTTGACTTCTGCTCAAAAACGGAAACTTGATCAGCCACCAGTGACAAAAGTACTACTGCCTGCCCCAAAGTTCCTCGTAGTTTCTCGATCTGAAGACGGAAAGGATTTTTCATCTGTAAACCCTTTCATTATCCAGAAGGACGTAGATGTCAAGTCTTGTACCAGGATGCGTAATGGTACCTTGTTGTTACAAACTGAGAGCGCCTTTCAGGCACAAAAACTGCTTTGGGCCACACTCCTGTACACGTTCCCTGTCCGGGTGGAGGCTCACCGCACTTTGAATTCGTCACATGGTGTGGTATATACTAGATCACTCGACGGATTGACTGACAAGGAGCTTCAATCTTTCCTCGCTTAGCAGGGCGTGATGGCTGTCCATAGGGTCATGAAAAAGGTCATCAATGACCTTGTACCGACCCGGACGATTTTCTTGACCTTTGATAGTGTTCAGCTGTTGTCGCGCATCAAAGTGGGCTATGAAGTTATTTATGTTCGCCCCTATGTCCCAACACCTACGCGCTGCTACCAGTGTCAGCGTTTTAATCACACTCGCCAGTCTTGTTCTAATGTGGCTCAATGGGTCACTTGTCGCAGGGACGCCCATGAGGGTGACTGTCCACCTCCGTCTCCACGTTGCGTGAACTGTCAGGGTGACCATGCAGCGTCCTCCCACGACTGTCCCATCTACAAGGATGAACACTGTATACAGGAAGTTCGGGTCAAAGAGAAAGTGTCCACCTCGACTGCTCGCAAGCTATATGCTAGTAGGAAGCCCACGCTGCTCCCAGTGGGGAAATACAGTACTGTCCTCGCCTCTCCTCGGACTACCAGGGAGGTGGTGATGCAGACATGCGATCTGACCTTCAGCACTACAGTCGTCCTTTCGGTAGTGCTAGGACATCTCCTATTCCTCCCATCACCCATAAGACACAAGCACCTTCATCAGCTTCTGCCAAGACTAAGACCTAGAAGTCATATGCACGGGCCTTCAAGAAGGAACCATCCCATGTATACTTCCTATGTACCTCGAACTCCCAACCATCAACCAGTACTTCCACTAAACGACCTTCCAAGAAGGCTCATAGGAAGCAAATTTCTCCTTCTCCGCCACAGCGCGTTTCTTCTCTTGCGCCACCTAGCCATTGCCGCCCCAGGCCGTCATCAGTTTCGCTTGGCCGCACTGCTGGTACCTGAACATCTGACCGTTCAGTGGCGGAGGGAGCTCCCCCTCCCTGCTATCTTAACAAGATGGCCGACGAACCTATTGAACCAATGGGCGATGACTCTCTACTATTGATAGCAGCGGTAGTGCTCGCTAGAAGCCAGGCCCTCAGTGACCTTCGAGGTGACCCCTTCTTGCTTCTCCTTTTTCTTTTTCTTCTCATGATGGCACTTCTTCATTGGAACATTCGCAGCATAGACACCTGTTGGAGGGCAGTCATTCTCCACACCCTCCATACATGGGGCCTTTTTCATGGATCGACAGTTCAGGGTACATGTGGGTCCTGTCCTGTCCGATGCCTTTCGCCAGGAGAATGGGGTGCCATAGGGCTCAGTTTTGAGTGCCGCTCTCTTCGCCATAGCGATTAATCCAATAATGGATTGCCTTCCAGCTGATGTATCAGGCTCCCTTTTCATAGACGATTTTACCATCTACTGCAGCACGCAGCGTACTTGTTTCCTGGAGCGCTGTCTTCAGCATTGTCTTGCCCATCTTTACTCCTGGAGTGTCGCCAATGGCTTCCATTTTTCTGCCAAAAAGACGGTTTGTATTAACGTCTGGTGCTACAAACAGTTTCTCCCACTGTCCCTACATCTCGGTCCCGTTGCTCTCCCATTCGTGGAGACAACAAAATTTTTTAGATCTTAGATTTGACAGGAAACTTAGCTGGTCTCCACGTGTGTCGTATTTGGCTGCCCGTTGTACCCGTTCTCTAAATGTCCTCCATGTTCTCAGCGGTATGTCGTGGGGAGCAGATCGAATCATCCTACTTCGCCTATATCAGTCAATCGTCAGCTCAAAGCTGGATTATGGGAGCTTTGTATACTCCTCTGGATGGCCATCCATCTTACGCCACTTCAACTGTATACAACATCGGGGTTTACGTCTTGCGATTGGAGTGTTCTACACTAGTCCTGTCAAGAGTCTTCATGCTGAAGCGAGTGAATTGCCACTAACCAACCGGTGCGATATACTGCTTTGTCGGTATGCCTGCTGGCTATTGTCAATGCCCGACCACCCGTCTTATCATTCCTATTTTGACGACTCTCTCGACCATCAATACAGGTTGCATGTCTCTGCCCTGCTACCCCCTGGAGTTCGCTTTCGTCGCCTCCTTCAGCACCTTGATTTTTCACTCCCTGCAACCTTTCGAGTGGGCGAGAGCCAAACGCCACCTTGGCTCCAGGCTCAGGTTTGCATTCACCTTGACCTTAGCTCGCTTCCAAAGGAGGTTACCCCAGCTTCGGTATACCACTCCCGGTTTGTCAAACTTCATTCGAAGTTCTTTAATATGATCTTCATTTATACAGATGGCTCTAAGACCAATGACAGTGTTGGGGTGTTCTTTTATTGTCGGGGCACACAGTTACAAATACCGGCTCCATGGCCATTGTTCGTTCTTCACAGCTGAGCTATTTGCCGTCCACCAAGCTGGTCTTTACATCTGCCGCCATCAACTTTCTGCTTATGTCATATGCTCTGATTCCCTGAGCGCCATCCAGAGCCTCAGTGATCCGTATCCAGTTCACCCTTTCGTGCACCGGATCCAACGCTCTCTTCAGCAGCTGGCGGATGACGGTTCTCCGGTTACCTTTATGTGGGTTCCTGGATATGTCGGCATCCCTGGGAATGAAGCTGCAGACACCGTGGCCAAGGCTGCGGTCCTCCAGCCTCTGACAGCTTCTTGTTGTGTCCCTTCCTCAGATTGTAGCAGGGTCATTCATCAACGCATTTTATTGCTGTGGCATGGCGATTGGGCTACACTTACAGACAACAAGCTTCGAGCGTTGAAACCTCTTCCCACGGCTTGGACGACCTCTTCACGCCCTTCTTGGTGGGAGGAGGTTGTTTTGGTCCAGTTACAAATTGGACACTGCCGGCTGAGCCATCGCCATCTGCTAACGGTTGCGCCGGCGCCGGCGCCGGCGCCGTTCTGCCCATGTGGGCAATTGCTGATGGTACGCCACAGTTTAACGTCCTGTCCGAATTTTAATACACTGCGCATTGATCTTGGCCTGCCATGTAGTCTGGATGCCATTTTAGCGGATGACCCAGGAGCAGCTGTTCGCGTTCTTCATTTTATCCACTTGACAAACCTGTCTATGGACATTTGATTATGCTATTTTTAGTCCTATGCCTGTTAATGTCTTTTATAGTGTTGTCCCTTTTAGTTGCTGTTTTAACCTTGTGCCTCGCGGTGCATTCCTAACTTAGTCTGGGCGCTAATGACCACTGTAGTTGTGCGCCCTAAAACCACAAAAAAAAAAAAAAAAAAAAAAAAATCCTAATTTTCCTGCCTATTATCTACTGCAATTTCATCTGGAAATACTGTCATTCTCATTTCCATTACCAAGAAGATGAACATCAGCTTCCACACATACAGCACATTTCAGTCACTCAACATTCTCACTAAACCAAACTCATTGGATCTGTTCTCATCACTATCAGCAACTACTACTGCATTACGATTATTAAGGAAATTTGTCAAAGTGTTTTCTTCTAATTCAGATTTTTTACGTTTTCATTCATCTTTGTTTTCAGATAAAAAATTTCCCAAAATTCCCTATCAAATTTAATTCTATTCACTTCAGGTTGTATTCTGGGTACAAAATTTTTGTATGTCCTGATTTGTTCTGCCCTTCCCTGTCTGAAATAACTGCAGTGTGCCTGATTGTAATTCCCATGTCTATTTGCCCCATTTTGCCAGGCTCCGAAAGGGGCAGGTCTTAGTTTACGAAATCTTTTCTTCTATTTTCAATATTGTTGCTATTGTTTACCTGATTTTGCCCCCACTGCATATTTCTTGGTTCGAAATTCCTGTTCGCAGGTCTCTGCATATCATTCCTTTCCCCATTTCTTCTGTCATCATTTCTGAATCTGCCTTTGAAATTATCATTGAAAGCTCTGTTATTGTTACGTCTGCTATCATTAGGTCTGTCATTTCTCTCCCATGCTAAATCCAATTTATCTATATATCTAAGAAATTGTTCAATTGTATCATCAGGTCTGTAGACAAGACTCCACAGTACCCTTCTCAGCAATCTACGTTTTAATGCATATATTTGGACCATTTCATTGAGTGGTTAATCAAGATGTACTAAAGTTCTTAACTGTTGTTCACAAAAGGTCTTCATATGTCCACTATCCGGTTTGAAATTTGGCCCATTCAAAAATTCCGACTTAATTCTGGCTTGTTTAGTTTCTGAGCAGAATTTGTTCGTGAAATCTCGTTCTACTTCATTAAACGACATTTCGGGTTTGATTGCTTGGTTCGCCCATGTAAAAACTTTTTAAAAAATTTAATTTTCAGATTATCGCTCATTTCATCATTGAAATTGCCTTTCATCTGGTACATGAAATCAACTGTATGTATATTGCCCTCCCCTCAAAATGTTTTTATGTTAACATTGTTCGACATTGGACTGTAACTACAGAAAGATTTCACAGCAACGGAATCTTCTATTTCTTGAAATTTAGATTTGAAGTTCAAAATTTTGTCTAAACAAGTGCCTTCATCTTTTAACTCTGCGAAATTCTCATTTGCAATTTTAGTGAAATTTTGGTCAGTTGCTGTGAACTTCTTTATGAAATCTTTGTTGAGCTTTTCCAATTTTAACACTTCTACAGTAAAAACTTTTTCGAAATTTTCCATGGAATCTAGCCTCTCTTTGAATTTTTGGTATTTCTGTTTTAAGGTAAAACAATTTTCCCTGCTATAGTCGACACATTTTTGGTATTCTCGTCTACTTTTTCTCAGCATCTCTCTAAACTCTTTTGTCTCACAAATCTGGGTTCCATACTTGTCTAATTTTTATCGATTGAATCAGCCTCTTGATCAAGAGTGATTCTATGCTCGTCAGTTGACCATTTTTGTTCATCAAAAGATTTTTCAATTGTCTTTTTCTGTTCTTCGATTGATCTTTTTGTCTTCCATAAGTTGAACTACCCTATCCAAGGCTAATACATTAGGTTCAAATCCATGAAAAGGTGAACATCCACTACTATGATCACTCTCCTCTTCGAATTCATTGTCTCGATCTACTTCATTATTATCAATAATGTCTACACTGTTTTGCAATTTTCCATTACCCTCCCCATTATTCTCAACTTCCCTATTGTTGTTAACCTCCCTATTGTCCTCCATAATGACAATGCAGGCGAAAAACAATTTCAAAAAGCAAAAATACAAATAATTTTTGTACCTACAGTTCTTCCTCCTACTTGTGATTTCACATAAGCATCATTACGTCCTTCATAGTGTTATTCACTTTCTTCTTTGTACTGGTCTCAAAAAATGGACTATTATTTCAACACACAGGCCAATTCTGAAACAAAATACAAGATTAGTTTACAGAATTACACTGTATCCCAGCTCCTCCACCAGTTATAACATTCTTAACTACTTGTAATAATGGGGTTGTTCATAGTTACCCATCATCTGCCGCAGTCAACGTCCTGAGTAGATTGACAGTCACCGTAAATTAACTATTGGAGAGTTAATTTAGTTCAATCCTGCATTAATTTTCATCATTTTTATTATACTTTCAAAGGAAAATCAAAGTATTACTGCATTAGCCTACAATACTTAAAATACAAGAGGAACAGCTACATGCTCATTGCTCAAAAACCAAAACCAGACTGACCTACATTGCCAACATGTCTGTAACTATTTATACTTTCTTAACAAACCCAAACAATCCTCAGAATTGTTTAAAATGATTATTTGATTAATTAACAAATGAAACTCTCATCCTAAAACAAATGACACATTTCAGTGATTACCTAGATTCTTCTATATTAAACACATAAGTGAATTCTAGTCCATAAATTAATTGTAATGTGTATGAACACTTACGTATCAAATGTTAACAATACACTTGATGTATTTACTTTGGTGGTGGTGGTGGTGGTTGTTGGGATGTTTAAGGGGGACTAAACACTATATTTACTAACTACGGAAGAATCATATAATACAAAATGTTCCTACCAATTAACGGACGTCTACACATTAGTCAGTAACCGACTGTAAGTTATACATAGATGTAATAGGAAAAGCTATTCAGAAAAAATAAAATAAAATGAAATAGTGAGCAAGGTAAACATTAACCATTAACCTATGAGCCATGGAAAGTAGGATCGGCAATCTTTTAGAAGAAAATATTACCAGATCTTGCAATATGCATGTAAATAAGCCACAGGCTAGGGAGCACACCACAACCAATTGGTACTTATCCACAAATTAAGTCCTATAGCAGATACCTGTGACACTTGTATAGTGCAAAATGTAAACTTAACCACAACTCCAACACCTGAGCAATCACCAACCAGAATTACAGGTAACTACAATAACAACATAAATATGACCGAAAATGCCACATGTCTATCAACAATTTTTGCAGATGATGGTTTGCTGAGACATCAACAGTTTCCTACATTCACTACCAAAGGTAAAAGAAAGAATCAGGTAGTATTTCTCAGGGTTTTCTGTCATGTATTTCCATGCAACTGGACAGAAGCACAGAAAATCAGATTTGTTGTGGGGTATACATGAGGTTATGTACTTTCATGGGCAACTGAAATGGCCAAACGTTGCAGCACTTGCATGCAATTTGAATAAGCTTTCCTTGACAAATACTGGTCCGAGGCAGTACAAGACAGACTCGGACACAAGGTTTTCAACCCTGCATGATTCATTGGCAAACAAGGTAGTCTACACAAATATTTTGAACAATACCTGAGCAAGACGCACTACTGGATGAACCCAATATCACAGGTAGCCTCATTAAAAATTCTGAAGTCGTTCACCATGGCACATTAGAGAAAAATTAGTCACAATGCCAGAGCATGACACTGCATATTTTCTATCAGTGCTTGATTCTATCGACTTAATATATCAAGGAAGACCTGTTCTGAATAGAGCAACAGAAAATCGGGCACAACAGCATAGCTTACATAAATTAGGCCATGGAACATGATCTAAACACATAGCAGTGATGGTACGCATAACAGTACAGTTACATACCCAGAAGTAATGAATACGGAAATGGAAAATACAAAAGATTTAAAAGAATTTTTGAAAACAAGACTAAATTCAATACATGATCAAATTAAAATTCACCACCACAAGGTCATACGCTGAATACAAACAGAAACAGTCAGCCACAGCAGTGGCCGACATGCAACAACGAGATGCTTTTTCTGTACAACAGCCAACTTCTAGACAGCAAAGTAACGGCACAGCAGTTTCTACTAGTAACACAATCACTCACAAAGAAACGTCATGAGCAGCCAACAACACAAACTGGCACTCCAGGTAATGAAGTGAGTCACAGTAAGCTGTCGGGGAAACCCCAACAGGTCATTGTGAAGCACCAGCTATTGACTTCTGCTAAGGAAAACTACAAACTTGTTTCATAAGATTTGACGAATGAGGCGACGTCAAGGATGATCTGTAACAGCACGAGTTAGACACAATGAATAATATGCAGGAAGAACAAGTACAAGCAATTATTAAGCTGAAAATATTTAATATTGACACACAGTTAATTTTAGATACAGCTTCATATACAAACCTAATGTGAAAATCATTTTTCTGTGAATCGAAGAAGAGAGGCAAATTTCCAACCTACCCTGTCCAAAATTGCAAGGTGCGACTGTTACGGGCACTAAGAATACACTGCTGACACATCAGGCACTTATTCCATTACAAATTGAACATTTTACAGACAAGTACAACTTCCCTATAATTAACAAGCTTATAGTTGTCATATTGGCACAGACATGTTTAGAACATACAAAACACACATTGACGTAGGTAATGGTAAGTGCCACATTTATGTAAAGGATTAGAGTTTTTGCTGTTGATTTAGTGAAAACACCTGAGGAAAGTAACAAATGTGATAGTACAATATTCATTTCCAACAGTGAATTTCACAAATTTGATCGTGAATGAGAAGCAAACACTGATGTTAGTAACGAAATGGTAGAGCAGACACTGTGTAAATCACAGATGAAGTATGCAGATGTTTTCAGTAAGAAGCCTGGAGTAATCAAACACTATGCATATAAATTTGAAGTTTATCCACATGAAACATTTTGTGTAATCCTATTCCATGGGCAAAATGAGAGGCAGTAAGGGAAGAGATCAATCAGATGATTAAATGGGTAATTATATACTCTTCATTTTCACCGTATTGGAGTCCTATATTACCAGTAATTAAACCAGATGGATCTGAAGGTTAGTCCTCGATCCTAGAGGTATCAATAAGATTTTAGTAACAGTGTGTATGGGACCAGACATCTTGGACAAATTGCTTTTAAAGTATTACAATACAAAATACTATAGTATACTTGACCTCAAGGTGTCCTACAGGCAAACAAAGCTCCACAAAGAAAGTCGAGAAGATACAGCATTTGTTTGTGGTGGGAGGAGGTATGAATTCTGTGTTGTATCTTTTGGACCGAACACCAGTGCAGGCATGTTTATATTGGCACTGGACAAGGTCTTAGAACCAGAATTGCTTAGCAATGTCACTGTTTATGTAGACAACATGATAATAGCCACACCCACTAGGTTAGAACATATCAGGCAGACTGAACTGGTAGCTGAATGATTGGCAGATTATGGAGTAACAGCCAATTTAAGAAAGTCTAATTTTGGTAAGGAACAAGTCAAATTTTTAGGACGTGTTGTCAGAACAAGCTTTATTACTTGACCTGAGAAAAACTTCATGCCATATGCAATTGTCCAGCTCCAAGGAATAAAAAACTACTAAAAGCTTATTTAGGACTAGTATCCTGGCCTTGGGTATGGGATGATAAGTGTCAGGAGGAATTTAATAACATTAAGCAGGCATTAATTTATGCAAACATTCTTAGTAACCCTTACATGACCAATAATTTTTATCTATGCACAGATGCATCATCTCAGGGACTGGGGGCCTGCTTGTTCCAGATTTTAGAAGAAGGTGAATATTTTTTGTGGGGTACAAATACCAAAGTATGCTGTGATAAGTCACTGTCATTTCTTTTAACATGTAAACAATTGTACCATAGATTAGCTACATGGTGTCTACTAGGTGGTGTCTATATTTTACAAGAATTCGGTTTCAGGATCATTTATATTAAAGGATGTTGATGCAGATGCCTAGGTTACCACAAGATTTTGAGTAATTTAGTGAATTAACAGAGCAAGATAAAGAAATTAAAAATGTTATAAAGTCAAGGTACAACACAACCATATGATTACCATAAGTTTTGTAAGCAAATCAAAATTAAACAACAGCAAGATCGCGGATGGAGTAATATCACGCAAAACCTTAAGCAAGATGAAGGTGGGAAGGTAAGTAAATGGCATTAGCAATACAAGGAGCAGACAAACGAACAAAGAACATCATTCACTTTTCTTTTTACATGATTTTATTTCACTCTCTCATATGTAGAAGGATGGTTGAGATGTATTGCTCGAAGTATGGCATGCTACAAGTGTTGTGTATTAGATGTGATTCTGAATAAGAGAAGACTTAGTAAGAGTATTAAGTATTTTTATTGAAGTGAAGTGGAGCCAAGTTGGGAGGATTTCCTTCACCTTGAGAGGCACTGGTGTCCTTGGAGTCAGCTGCCTGCATCTACAATTGAAATGGAAGAGAGCAAGTCCTTGGTCCTATTTCATAAGATTAACAGAAGTAACAATTTTCAGAAGACGACAAATATACATAATACAGTGATGGAAGTGAAGGAAGAATAGCACAATTTCATACACACAGTTCATTTACTAATAATGCGATTATACTATCCTTTAATTTTTTCCAAATTAATTATACGTCATTTATTATTATTCTTTCCTTTCTCAGACGTTATGTCTGGTTAAAAATGGAAAGTGACGCGGACCTTGATCAAGCGTGACTTCCTATTAACTGTATGGTATATGTTACACTGTATTTAGGTACTTTTGGGTAATTGAACATGTATCAATAATTACAGATTTCTGTAGTTGTATATATAAGTTTGGATGTAGCTGTATTGCATTCATGTACTGGTGGATATTGTGTGGTATTACTCCTGTAGTTCAAAGTATGGTACAATGTCACCATGTCACCTTTATCCTGATGCCACATGTCCTCGATTTCCTCAGCCAGTTGGATGTATTTTTCAATTTTTTCTCCTGTTTTCTTCTGTATATTTGTTGTATTGGGTATGGATATTTCGATTAGTTGTGTTAATTTCTTCTTTTTATTGGTGAGTATGATGTCAGGTTTGTTATGTGGTGGTGTTTTATCTGTTATAATGGTTCTGTTCCAGTATAATTTGTATTCATCATTCTCCAGTACTTTTTGTAGTGCATACTTATATGTGGGAATGTGTTGTTTTATTAGTTTATGTCGTATGGCAAGTCGTTGTATTATTTTTGCTACATTGTCATGTCTTCTGGGGTATTGTGTATTTGCTAGTATTGTACACCCACTTGTGATGTGATCTACTGTTTCTATTTATTGTTTGCAAAGTCTGCATGTATCTGTTGTGGTATTGGGATCTTTAATAATATGCTTGCTGTAATATCTGGTATTTATTGTTTGATCCTGTATTGCAATCATGAATCCTTCCTTCTCATCGTATATATTGCCTTTTCTTAGCCAGGTGTTGGATGCGTCTTGATCGATGTGTGGCTGTGTTAGATGATACGGGTGCTTGCCATGTAGTGTTTTCTTTTTCCAATTTACTTTCTTCGTATCTGTTGATGTTATGTGATCTAAAGGGTTGTAGAAGTGGTTATGAAATTGCAGTGGTGTAGCCGATGTATTTACACTCCTGGAAATGGAAAAAAGAACACATTGGCACCGGTGTGTCAGACCCACCATACTTGCTCCGGACACTGCGAGAGGGCTGTACAAGCAATGATCACACGCACGGCACAGCGGACACACCAGGAACCGCGGTGTTGGCCGTCAAATGGCGCTAGCTGCGCAGCATTTGTGCACCGCCGCCGTCAGTGTCAGCCAGTTTGCCGTGGCACACGGAGCTCCATCGCAGTCTTTAACGCTGGTAGCATGCCGCGACAGCGTGGACGTGAACCGTATGTGCAGTTGACGGACTTTGAGTGAGGGCGTATAGTGGGCATGCGGGAGGCCGGGTGGACGTACCGCCGAATTGCTCAACACGTGGGGCGTGAGGTCTCCACAGTACATCGATGTTGTCGCCAGTGGTCGGCGGAAGGTGCACGTGCCCGTCGACCTGGGACCGGACCGCAGCGACACACGGATGCACGCCAAGACCGTAGGATCCTACGCAGTGCCGTAGGGGACCGCACCGCCACTTCCCAGCAAATTAGGGACACTGTTGCTCCTGGGGTATCGGCGAGGACCATTCACAACCGTCTCCATGAAGCTGAGCTACGGTCCCGCACATCGTTAGGCCGTCTTCCGCTCACGCCCCAACATCGTGCAGCCCGCCTCCAGTGGTGTCGCGACAGGCGTGAATGGAGGGACGAATGGAGACGTGTCGTCTTCAGCGATGAGAGTCGCTTCTGCCTTGGTGCCAATGATGGTCGTATGCGTGTTTGGCGCCGTGCAGGTGAGCGCCACAATCAGGACTGCATACGACCGAGGCACACAGGTCCAACACCCGGCATCATGGTGTGGCGAGCGATCTCCTACACTGGCCGTACACCACTGGTGATCGTCGAGGGGACACTGAATAGTGCACGGTACATCCAAACCGTCATCGAACCCATTGGTCTACCATTCCTAGACCGGCAAGGGAACTTGCTGTTCCAACAGGACAATGCACGTCCGCATGTATCCCAACGTGCTCTAGAAGGTGTAAGTCAACTACCCTGGCCAGCAAGATCTCCGGATCTGTCCCCCATTGAGCATGTTTGGGACTGGGTGAAGCGTCGTCTCACGCGGTCTGCATGTCCAGCACGAACGCTGGTCCAACTGAGGCGCCAGGTGGAAATGGCATGGCAAGCCGTTCCACAGGACTACATCCAGCATCTCTATGATCGTGTCCATGGGAGAATAGCAGCCTGCATTGCTGCAAAAGGTGGATATACACTGTACTAGTGCCGACATTGTGCATGCTCTGTTGCCTGTGTCTATGTGCCTGTGGTTCTGTCAGTGTGATCATGGGATGTATCTGACCCCAGGAATGTGTCAATAAAGTTTCCCCTTCCTGGGACAATGAATTCACGGTGTTCTTATTTCAATTTCCAGGAGTGTATATGAGTGATTGCTTTGTGTATTTTGCTAGTTTCTGCTCGTTCTATAAAGAATTTTCTAAAATTGTCTACCTGTCCATAATATAGATTTTTTATGCCAAGAAATCCCCTTCCTCCTTCCTTTCTGCTTAATGTGAATCTTTCTGTTGCTGAATGTATGTGATGTATTCTATATTTGTGGCATTATGATCATGTAAGTGTATTGAGTGCTTCTAGGTCTGTGTTACTCCATTTCAATATTCCAAATGAGTAGGTCAATATTGGTATAGCATAAGTATTTATAGCTTTTGTCTTGTTTCTTCCTGTCAATTCTGTTTTCAGTATTTTTGTTAGTCTTTGTCTATATTTTTCTTTTAGTTCTTCTTTAATATTAGTATTATCTATTCCTATTTTTTGTCTGTATCCTAGATATTTATAGGCATATGTTTTTTCCATCGCTTCTATGCAGTCGCTGTGGTTATCCAATATGTAATCTTCTTGTTTAGTGTGTTTTCCCTTGGCTATGCTATTTTTCTTACATTTGTCAGTGCCAGAAGCCATATTTATATCATTGCTGAATACTTCTGTTATCTTTAGTAATTGGTTGAGTTGTTGATTTTTTTGCTGCCAGTAGTTTAGATCATCCATGTATAGCAAATGTGTGATTTTGTGTTGGTATGTTCCAGTAATATTGTATCCATAATTTGTATTATTTAGCATGTTGGGTAGTGGGTTCAGAGCAAGGCAGAACCAGAAAGGACTTAATGAGTCTCCTTGGTATATTCCACGCTTAATCTGTATTGGCTGTGATGTGATATTATTTGAATTTGTTTGGATATTAAGTGTGGTTTTCCAATTTTTCATTACTATGTTTAGGAACTGTATCAACTTAGGATCTACTTTGTATATTTCCAATATTTATAGTAACCATGAGTGGGATACACATCAAAAGCTTTTTGGTAATCAATGTATGCGTAGTGTAGCGACCTTTGTTTAGTTTCAGCTTGATATGTCACCTCTGCATCTATTATCAGTTGCTCTTTACATCCACGTGCTCCTTTGCAACAGGCTTTTTGTTCTTTATTTATAATTTTGTTCTGTGTTGTATGTGTCATTAATTTTTGTGTAATGTCTGAAGTTAGTATTTTGTATATTGTTGGTAGGCATGTTATGGGGTGATATTTAGCTGGGTTTGCTGTGTCTGCTTAATCTTTAGGTTTCAGATAAGTTATTCCATGTGTAAGTGTATCAGGGAATGTGTATGGTTCTGCAGTGTAACTGTTAAATAATTTATGATATGAATATAATAGAGGGAAACATTCCATGTGGGAAAAATATATTTAAAAACAAAGAAGATGTAACATACACACAAAATTCAAGCTTTTGCAACCAACGGTTGCTTCATCGGGAAAGAGAGAAGGAGAGGGAAAGACGAAAGGATGTGGGTTTTAAGGCAAGGTTCGGTCTTTGGTCCTCTGCTGTTCTTAATATATATTAATGACTTGCCATTCTATATTCATGAAGATGCAAAGCTGGTACTTTTTGCCGATGATACAAGTATAGCTATCACATCCGACAGACAAGAATTAACTGGTGAAATTGTAAACGATGTTTTTCAGAAAATCATTAAGTGGTTCTCTCAAATGGGCTCTCATTAAACTTTGACAAAACACAGTATATACAGTTCCACACAGTAAATGGAATGACCCCATTAATAAATATAGACTTCGACCAGAAATCGGTAGCCAAGGTAGACTATTCAAAATTTCTAGGTGCATGCATTGATGAGGGGTTGAACGGGAAAAAACACACTGAGGATCTGCTGAAATGTTTGAGTTCAGCTACTTACGCTATTAGGATCATTGCAAATTTTGGTGATTTACATCTGAGTAAATTAGCTTACCATGCCTATTTTCATTCTCTGCTTTCGTGTGGCATCATATTCTGGGGTAACTCATCATTCAGTAAAAGATGTTCATTGCACAAAAGCATGTAATCAGAATAATTTCTGGAACTCATCCAAGATCATCATGCAGACACTTATTTAAAGAGCTAGAAATCTTCACTGTAGCCTCACAATATATATATTCACTTATGAAATTTGTTATTAACAATCCGAACAAATTCAAAAGTAATAGCAGTGTTCATGGCTACAACCATAGGAGAAAGGATGATCTTCACTACTCAAGGTTAAATCTAACTTTGGCTCAGAAGGGGATAAATTATGCTGCCACAAAAGTCTTTGGTCACTTACCTAATAGCATCAAAAGCCTGACAGATAGCCATATAGCATTTAAAAGGAAATTTAAAAAATGTCTTAATGGCAACGCCTTCTACTCATTAGATGAATTTTTGTATATAGTAAGTGGGTAATTTACCAACCCACAAAAAAAAAAAAGAGAGAGAGAGAGAGAGAGAGAGAATATTGAGTGTCATGTAATATTTTGTCTAATATCTCATATAGACACCTTTTATTAACCTGACATGTTCCACATCATTACAAAGTGTCGTATTCATGATCTATGGAACAAGTACTAATCTAATCTAATCTCTAATCTAAAAGAAACAGAGAGATTTGAGGAAGGACAAGAAAAATGGATGGTGAGTGGAAAGGAGGCATAGTGAAATAAAGTGGGAGTAAATGGATGTGAAGTCTAGGAGGTTGTTGGGATCTGAGTATGTTGTACGGTGAGGTTATGAACAAAACCATATTTGTGTTTCTTCAACTGTTTTTGTGTATTACTTGGTTATTACACATTTCTTTACAGAATGACAAGAATATTACAAAATATTTGAGATCATCCTAAAACATTCAGGAAATGTAAAAATGTGAAATAGGGCTGTGGAATTTCCATTTGGTCATTGCCAATGGTATATACTTGCAAAAATGTGTAATATTTGTTTGGCAGTGGTATGATCTCACTCCATGACACTTCCCCAATAACTGAAAACAGAGGGATGTTCTTCACTGATCATGTAAGTAACACAAAATTATGCCATTTCAAAGGAAGTATTGTATGCTCCTATATTTTGTAGAAAATGTTCTGACTTGAGATTCAGTGGTATCATAATGGAATGATCCATCTGCCAAACCATAATCTCCACATCTCCTTTTGATTTCTCATACACTAATATTCTGCTCCTGTGCTTGGGATTGATGCTTTTCATGAACTTAACTCATTGTAACTATACATATTTTGTTTCATAATGTTGTTTCTTCAGCAGTTTCTGTGTCAGCTTGCTGAGTGTCTCACTTGATCCTCATTCTTAATTTCATTTTGTTCATCTGTTTTCTCTCAGCCCATTCATTCTCTTAGGTTGTGAAACTAAACACACTTCTCACTCCTGATTTGTTTCATTTCTTCACTGCTCTGCTTCTTTCCTATCAGTTCACCACAGGCAGTATCTTCTCCACTGTTACATAACAGCATCCGGATAAATCTTAATCTTGCATAACACACTAAAATGCCACTTACTACACTGTTCACTATCTTAAACAATCCACTTCCACTTAACATTATTTCATTTTCACTTTCCCTTGATTGACCATAATAGATTTCCAAAAATACAGTAACACAGTGAGAGGATACGAGATTTTCTGTGGTGTTCTCAGTAATAATCCTGAGTAAAATTACTGGACCGATCAGAAAGTCCATTGCCATCATAGATCATAGTATATAAATGGGCAACCATCACAAACTTCATGTTAGTGAGAAGAGGGGTATCATTATTGTATCGAGAAATAAAGTTACTTCTACTTGAAATGATGGTTTCTTTGGATATTCGCACCATCCATGATTATACAAGAGGGATAGAAAAAAAAAAAAATTATGGTTCAACAATAGGAGGCCAAATGTTCTGGATGTCACGAGGGGTATAGTGCAAATTGTTTGTCAAGTGGTATTTTGTATGTGTCCACTCTATACGCATATGCCACAATATCTATGTTATACCTGGAAAAGACTTAGCCACACTCAAGTATCAAAGTGAAAATCACCTTGGAGCAGACAGTACACAGTTAGTTATGAAGACACTGTTAGTATTCTCTTCTCTCGTGTATTCTAAATTATTCAGTACACACATAGGGAGGGAGCAGCATCATGAACAATGACAATTCATCAACATCAGAGGAATTAAAAGCAGCAGACGGACATCCCAGCTTCCAGACTTGGGTACATACACTTAGGTTTACAGTTACTAATGTTTAACAGGCTGCCAGCACATGTGTGAGGTCTGATAGTGTACTCAAAACACCACAAAGAACTGGCTTAGACAGCAGGCATTTTATTCAATGCAAGAATTTAATATTGGTCCACAAAATAATATTGAGTACTAATGTTGTGTTAGATATGTTGTATGTTTATATATGTATGAGTTCACCAATAATACTGTAATCATTGGCAGACACTTTAATCACCCAATAATTAATTGGGAAAATTACAGTTTAATTAGCAGTGTGCATGATAAGATGTCCTGTGAAATTTTACTTGATGCCTTCTCTGAAACCTACTGAGAAAAGATGGTTTGGAACCCCACTCATCATGCCAATATATTGGATCTAATGGCAACAAGTAGATCTGACCCCTTTGAGGATACTCACATCAAAAATTGTATCAGTGACTGTCATGCACTTGTGTCAACAATGATTACCAAAGAACAAATAACAACTAAAACAAGCAGAAAGATTTATGTATGTCCTGTGAACTACATAAAAGATCAGAAGGAAACAGAGATTAATGCATAATAGGTGTAAAACAAAGCCTAGGGCTATAGATAGTGAGATACGGAATGAAACGTAGTGTAGAGGGAAATGTGTGAAGCCTTCAGTGCCATAGCAGAATACTGACCTGTGATATTTCACAGAATCCAAAGAAATTCTGGTCATATGTAAAGGCTGTTAGTGGCAACAAAGTTAGTGTCGAGTCGCTAGTGAATGAGACAGGAACTGAAACTGAGGGAAGAAAAGCAAAAGCTGAAACACTTAACTCTGTATGCAAATGTTCCTGTACAAAGGAAATCCCAGAAGAATTACCCCATTATAATCCTAGTACCAATGAAAAGAGGAGTGAAATAAGTATTAGTGTCAGTGATGTCGAGAAAAAGCTGAAATCATTAAGAATGAACAAGGATCGTGGGCTCAATGGAATCCCTGTTGGATTCTATACTGAATTTTCAGATTATTTCCTGCGCCCCCCCCCCCCCCTCCCCCCTGCTGACACAACACCACTCTTCCAACTATAATCTATTGCAGTTCACTCAAGCAAGGAACAGTGCCCCCCTTTTTTGGAAAAATGCACTGGGCAGTAAAAGTGATCTACAATACTACCATGCAGTATCCTTGACATCTATTTGTTGTAGAATCTTGAAGCTCAAACGTAATGAGATGTCTTGAACAGGATGATCCCCTCAATGTAACCAGCATGTATTCCTGAAACATTGATCGTGTGAGACCCTACTCACACTTTCTCCAATGACGTACTAAAAGCTTTCTATCAAGGCAATCAGGTAGATGCAGTATTTGTTGACTTCTGAAAAGCATTTCACTTGGTACCACATCTATACTTATTGCCAAAAGTATCAAGTGAATTTTGTGACTGGATTGAGGACTTTTTGGTAGGGAGGACGCAGTGTGCTGATTTGGGTGGAGAGTCATCCTATGAGTATAATATCAATGATTCACTGCTGGAGTCGGCCTAAAGTTTCAAAAACTGGCTTTAAATTATTACTCCAGGGACATATTACAAATTCCTACATATTGTTCACATAGGGATTGTGAAGATAGGATTAGAATAATTACTGCACACACACAGAGGCATTCAAACAGTCATTCTTCTCACACTCTGCATGTTAACGGAACAGGAAGAAATGGTAATAACTGGTAAACTGGACATATCCTTCACTGTGGACCCCATTGTGCTTTGCAGAGATGTAGGTGTAATGTACTGTTACAATATGAAATAATACTGTGATGATAAGGGCTTTGAATATTCATTTCCCTGGTGTGCAAGATATACAAGACAGACTTCAAGAAGACTACAATAATTTCAATTCTAAAGAATTCAGATGCTGACAAGTGTTAATATTACTGAACTACGAGTTTAATAAGTAATTTTTGGAAAATATTGATGCGGGTTATTTACAGAAGAATAGGAAAAACTGATGGAAGCCGACCTTCAGCAAGATCAATTTGGGTTTTTGAGAAGTGTAGGAACCATGTGAGACAATACCAGCTCTACAATTGTCTAAAAAGACAAGTTAGAGAAAGGCAAACATACATTTATAGCATTTGTGGAGTTTGAGAAAGTTTTTGATAATGTTGACTTCAATACACTCTTTGGTATTTTGAATATAACAGAGATAACATACAGAAAGTGAAAAGTTATTTATAACTTGTACAGAAACCTGACTGTAGCTATGAGTCACAGGACATGAAAGAGCAGCAGTGGTTGAGAGGGGGTGAGACAGCATTGTATCCTACCCTGTATGTTGTTCAGTTTGTACATTGAGCAAGGGATATAGGGAAGCAACAAGAAATTTGGAGATGGAATTGCAGTATTGAACTTTCCATGCAGATCTTACGAACTATGAGGGTTGATCCTGAAGTAACATTCCCAAAGATCTCCAGCTGCACTGGAAGGTGCTAGGAAACACTGTCAACACTGCTGTGTGCAGCTGTATTGGCTCAGGAGCCGTCAGCAAAGGTGGTGCCCACCATTGATTCCTGCAAGTGCAATATTCATTCATAATTCGCTTATGCACATGTAAGGGACTCCATGCATGCATATTCATCATCAGTTGATGCAAGTGTATGGTGACAAGTGTATGTTTGTTCAATGCATTTGAAAATAGTGCATGGAGTTTAGTGCCAGTCAGAAGGAGGTCCACAATGAAGAACAAAGTGGAAGAGCTTCAGCTTCTGAGGCAGTTATCAAGATGGTCCAACGCAAAAAGCTTCAAAACAGGAGGTTCACCATGCGTGAACCTTTTGCTGAGATTCCTGGGAGTTCTTACGGACAGTTGAAAGAGCTTTGATGTAAAAATTGGGGTATCACAATTGTTGCCCTCGATGGGTACCATGTATTCTGACAGCAGAACTCAAGGATATATCACTTTGCTGTGATGGCCCGTTTCTTCAACAGTGTCAAGAAGATAAGGGCGGATTGTTGGACTCCATAGGCATGGAATAGGAAATGTGGGTGCTTATTTCACCCCCAAAGCGAAAGAAAAATCCAAACAGTGGCATCACTCAGGGTCAACAGACACAAAGAAGTTTAAACAAACTCCTTCTGCTGGGAAATTCATGACGACTGTCTTTTGGGATTGTAAGGGAATACTGGTGATGGATTTCAAGGAACCTGGGACAACAATCACTCATACAGTTATATTGAAACAGTAGGGAAACTCAGGCAAGCTATGCAGAACCACCAGAGAGGACAACTGGCAGAGGGTGCAATGCTGCTTCACAATAATGCCCGACCTCATGTCTCCCACCAAACCCAGGAACACAGGAACATAAGACAAACTTTGGTTGGACTTTCTTGCCCCACCCATCTTAGAGTGCAGACCATGTGCTTTGTGATTAACACTTATTCCCCAAGTTAAAGGAACATGTGGATGGCCACCACTATTGGAGTGACAATGAAGTGAAAGAAGAGGTGAAATGCCTCAGCGGGTTGGTGGCAGTGCTCTATGGCATGGGGAATCACAAATTGAAGCACCATCTACAAGAATAGAAAGAGTGGAATTTGTGTGGAAAAATAGAGCTAAAAAGTTTATTCTTTTGAACTGTGTAAATTTCTATGATAATAATCAATGTTGTCTGTTTGTAAAAATGAAGGGAACCTTACCTCTCGATCAACCCTCATTACTTCAAGGGAGTGATTGTTAAGAACATTCCCTCTCTGGCTATCTTGTATTAATGGACTACTTTCTTTGTTATTAAAGTCACCATACTGCTCAACTGATTTCTCCTTTAGCTATTGCTCATGTAGATTTAATTTTATTATCTCAGGAGTTGATTTTAGTCAGTATACAGAGATTTTTGATCACTTTCTTGAGTACAGTATAGTGTTTCTCGCAATACAAAGTCACTCTACTTTATCATTTCAAACACTTTCCCTTGCTCATATTTTGATTCCTTTTATAATCCAGGGCTTATTTGAACCATACTCTGTCATTTCATTGGGAAAGCAGCTGCTAGAGCTTGATCGAATCCAGCATATAAATACATTCAACTCACTGGAATTGATGTCTTTCACATTATATACATCTTTCTAAAGAATCTTTTGTAAGACTGCATAGAAAGTTTCTGTTGTTTGGTCATTTATTCGAATGTTCTGTATGGTACAATTTAGTATGACTAGTTGTGCATCATGGTCAGAGAGATCATTCACTATTGGATAACATTTATGTCACTGATTAAATGTTTACTTATGAAAATGTTGTATATTATTATATTGCTTTTCCGCGTAATTCTGGTGGAAAGTTAACATTACAAGTCATGTTCTGAGTGGTAAGCAATATTCTCAAATCAATCCTTTTATCTGAATGACCGGAAAAGTAATATTACTGTAATATACAAAGAGTGTCATTACAACACTGTATGAGCCTGAGTTATTTTAATTTTGAGGTCAGTCTGATTATGTTGTATTTATGTTGGAATAGCACACCTCTGTTTTCATTTTGGAGCATGAAGTAATGCAATTTTAAGAGTAAGGCTTCTTTTGCTTAGATGTCTTTCTTGTGAAGTCTCCCTCTGCAGTTTCTTGAGCATTCCTGTGACACTGAAATGCTGTCCAAGCAAACATGAGACAAGCACAGCAACTCTTCTCTGAATTTTTCTGCCTCTACAGTTAATTTAGGAAAAGTTCCCACAACAAGAAACAATATTCAAGTGATGGTTGAATGATGGATTTATACATGACATCTTATTCTTCCCTCTCCCATTTTCACATACGTGACATGATCTCTGTTGTAAAATTTAGAGAGAAAAACCTGTACAAGGTTATATAACTCAGGAAAATTTGGCTGGCTGACAGTTAAGAAGAATCCAGATTTTACAGGATAAATGTATCTCAACTACTCCAGTTACCTCAGGAATACATGTAAATCAACTCTGAATACATGAACAAAAGTTCCTGCTACTTTCATTCAAGATTGTACATAAATTTGTTCAGATGTGGCAACACATATGCCCATTTCAATTTAGTTTTTCCTGGGTGAAAAACCTGTTGTGATTTAGGCTTAGCTGCTTCGATTCATGGCTTTCAAGATGCAATGTGAGTAAAGCACACATCAGATTTTGTGCAACTGATGGTTTCGAAAATGGTGCTTGGCACAGAGAAAGTCATTGTACCTCATGTTTTGTTCAGAATATATTCCATAACTGATATTCACCTTTACTGTTTCATTCCTGTGGTAGTTTTGATGTGGTATATGTAGGATATAGTAACTGTAGAGCTTACAAATTTACTTCAGAGTTAATTATATGTATGTGACTAACATTATTTAAAGGTAAGACTAGTTGACGGATTTTTTGTACGTTCTGTAAATCAAAGGACATCAAAAATTTTTTTTGGTAGTTTTGTGGGACTTCTGTGAACCCTTTTGTAGAGACACTACAAATGAGAATAACTCTACCAGGTATCTCCTGGATGTTTGTATTGCTCTTCAATATGGGGAGATAGTTGAAGACTTGCCTCAAATTACCTACTGTATGTTGCAATAAAATGGATGGTAATGTTTGTAAGCTTAGAAAGACTCTGTATGGTTTAAAGCACTCCCTGAAATTATGAATGTTAAATTTGACAAAGTAATAGCTGACTTAGGATCTGTGAGCAGTGATTATGAGGATTGCTTGTATTTAAGTCTGAAAAGAGCAATAAAACGTACTTGTTTAAATTGATGATCTGCTGGTAGCTTCAACTTCCCAAAGTGGAATAGATGGTTTACAGATGTTACTAAATGATAACTTCAGAATTAAGGATTAAGGTCTGATTAGGAACTATCTGGGAATGAAAATTTTTCAAAATTTAATGAAGGGCACTGTTACTATCATGAAGTTTCCTGTCTTGATGAAGTATTAAAAGTGTTTGATATATATCAATGTAATTCTGTTTCAATTACCATGTAGCAAAGTGTGTTGAGAAAGAGAGTAATATGAAAATGAAGACATTGAGAACTGATGTAAGAAGTTAATGGGATCGTTGATGTATGTCACATTAGGTTCCACACCAGATATTCGTGTAGCAATAAGTGTTGTGATCAGGTACCAACCATAAGCTAGTCTGTGTCTATGGAATGTTTTAAAATTTGTGTTGCATTAAATTACGTGAACCATAAAATGAGCTTGTTGTGTGCCAGGGATAACAAATATACTTATACCATAATTGGTTATGTGCACTCTGACTGGGCTGGTCACAGAGGACATAGAAGTCCACAAGTGGTTATCTTTTCATAGTTTTGCATTGCAGAGTTTCTTGGGCATCTAAGAAACAACCTACAATGTCTCTGTCATCAACAGAATCAGAATTTTTACCCTTAAATATGGCAACTAGTGAAGGCTGTCAGCACAGTACTATGTAACACAGTGTTTCTGGCAGTCAAAGAGCTGTTGTACTGCATGAAGATAATATGCCTATAACAAGATTTTGCAAGAACCCACAGCTCCATCAAACTTAAGCATATATATGTCAAAATTTTGCTTGTGGGGGGGGGAAGCTTTTGTTAAGAAGTTGTGTTAATGTATGTTAGCACAAATGAGCAACAAGCTGATGTTCTGACACAGCCAGTAGGTGATAAAAATTTTTAGAAGTTTATAGCCTTGCTAGGACTTACTCAAATCTTATAATTTTTGTAGCACCAATTATTAACATTGAGGGAGGACATTAGCCTTACAATGTGAATATTCTTTTAAAACATTTGGTACAGACACAGTCATTAGTGAGCTTGATTTAGGGGAGAGTAGGGCACTCTGAACCACAGGGCACAATGAATCAGGTAGCATAATTTCAGTATAAGGTGGTAATTATTTTTTCCTCTGTGCATATGCTGTCAGTACTGCTCTACCGAATGCCATTTGTTTTCTGCAGGATATAGTTTCCACCATTAGTGTTGTACTGGTAATATGTTATTTTCGCGACAGTGAAGTAATTTTTGGATACGTAGATAGATTGAATTTTGTTTAGTCCTTTGTTACCAAATTTTAGAGAAAGTAAGTCATTATAACAATATCAGTACTGTATTTTAATTATATAGACCTTCAAATATTAACAATGTTCATACATAACCTCACATGAGCTTTGTTTGAAATATGTACTATTGGGGCACATTGAACCAAGCTCTCCCGGGGCACAATGAGCCATGGTTCGTTGTGCCCCAGGAATCTTTTAATTATCCAGTACAAGCACTCAGTACTTTGTTTCCTTAGCATGGGTAAAAACATATGTGTAGTTATTTAAGGCTTTTAAATTACAGACATTCAGCAGTCCTGTTTTATATTATCAGGTTTGAAGATGGTTCGTTCATACCGCAGGAAGACAGACAGAGGTAAAACTGACCACGATGTTATGCAAGAAGCTGTACAGGATGTTCTTAATAAGGGCATGGCAGTTCGCCAAGCAACTAAATCTCATTCAGTACCTTACCCTACTCTTTGACGATATGTTCAAAACATTAAATGTGGTTCCAGTGAAAGATTAACACCAAATTATGACAATCTTAAGGTATTTTCTGTGGAGCAGGAGAAAGAATTAGTGGATTATTTGTTGCATTCTTGTAAGATATGCTTTGGTGTTGACACTAAAACATGCAGGCACTCAGCAAGTGAGCTGGCTTTGAAAAATGGTCTGAAATGTCCTGAGAACTGGATGGAGGGAATAGCTGGTGTAGACCGGTTCTGTGGGTTCATGAAACAAAACCCCAGTTTATGTATCAAAACCCCAGAGGGCTAGAGCTTATCCAGAGCAACATCCTTTAATCGGTATACTGTTTTGTATTTCTTCAAAAACTTGAAAGACCTTTATCAGAGATACCCTACTTTCGCTGATGGTACAAGGGTTTTCAATCTGGATGAAACCATTACCTCAACTGTACTGCTTCCAAAGATAGTGGCACAAAAGAAAAGTAAACAGATTTCTCAAGCTACTAGTGGAGAATGTGGTGTCTTAGTGACCACCTGTTGCATAATCAGTTCACGTGGTACTTTCCTGCCCCCAGCAATGATATTTCCTTGAGCACATTTTAAACAACATATGGCAATTAATGCACCAACAGGCACCCTGGGATTAGCAACAAAGACTGGCTGGATGAACAGCGACCTTTTTGTGGATGTCGTGAAACATTTCATCCACAAATGCAGTAGTAGCAAAGACAATCCTGCACTTCTAATTTTAGACAATCATGAAAGCCATCTGTCAATTGAGATAATAGATGTAGCAAAAGCCAATGGGGTGGTTATGCTAACTATACCTCCACATACCTTAAACAAACTGCAGCCTCTAGGTGTTGGGAACTTATTACTCAGCATTAAATTCAAAACTCCTACACAGGAAAGGCACTCCTCTCACTATTTATGATATATCTGCATGTGTCAAAATTGCTCATGACAGATCAATGACACCCACTGACATAAGTTCGCCTTTCAAGAAATGTGGAATACACTCCTGGAAATGGAAAAAAGAACACATTGACACCGGTGTGTCAGACCCACCATACTTGCTCCGGACACTGCGAGAGGGCTGTACAAGCAATGATCACACGCACGGCACAGCGGACACACCAGGAACTGCGGTGTTGGCCGTCAAATGGCGCTAGCTGCGCAGCATTTGTGCACCGCCGCCGTCAGTGTCAGCCAGTTTGCTGTGGCATATGGAGCTCCATCGCAGTCTTTAACACTGGTAGCATGCCGCGACAGCGTGGACGTGAACCGTATGTGCAGTTGACGGACTTTGAGCGAGGGCGTATAGTGGGCATGCGGGAGGCCGGGTGGACGTACCGCCGAATTGCTCAACACGTGGGGCGTGAGGTCTCCACAGTACATCGATGTTGTCGCCAGTGGTCGGCGGAAGGTGCACGTGCACGTCGACCTGGGACCGGACCGCAGCGACGCACGGATGCACGCCAAGACCGTAGGATCCTACGCAGTGCCGTAGGGGACCGCACCGCCACTTCCCAGCAAATTAGGGACACTGTTGCTCCTGGGGTATCGGCGAGGACCATTCGCAACCGTCTCCATGAAGCTGGGCTACGGTCCCGCACACCGTTAGGCCGTCTTCCGCTCACGCCCCAACATCATGCAGCCCGCCTCCAGTGGTGTCGCGACAGGCGTGAATGGAGGGACGAATGGAGACGTGTCGTCTTCAGCGATGAGAGTCGCTTCTGCCTTGGTGCCAATGATGGTCGTATGCATGTTTGGCGCCGTGCAGGTGAGCGCCACAATCAGGACTGCATACTACCGAGGCACACAGGGCCAACACCCGGCATCATGGTGTGGGGAGCGATCTCCTACACTGGCCATACACCACTGGTGATCGTCGAGGGGACACTGAATAATGCACGGTACATCCAAACCGTCATCGAACCCATCGTTCTACCATTCCTAGACCGGCAAGGGAACTTGCTGTTCCAACAGGACAATGCACGTCCGCATGTATCCCGTGCCACCCAACGTGCTCTAGAAGGTGTAAGTCAACTACCCTGGCCAGCAATTTGGGACTGGATGAAGCGCCGTCTCACGCGGTCTGCACGTCCAGCATGAACGCTGGTCCAACTGAGGCGCCAGGTGGAAATGGCATGGCAAGCCGTTCCACAGGACTACATCCAGCATCTCTACGATCGTCTCCATGGGAGAATAGCAGCCTGCATTGCTGCGAAAGGTGGATATACACTGTACTAGTGCCGACATTGTGCATGCTCTGTTGCCTGTGTCTATGTGCCTGTGGTTCTGTCAGTGTGATCATGTGATGTATCTGACCCCACGAATGTGTCAATAAAGTTTCCCCTTCCTGGGACAATGAATTCACGGTGTTCTTATTTCAATTTCGAGGAGTGTATTTCCATCTGATGAAAACATCTTCACTGACGAAGACTTTATGGGCAGCAAAGTAACAGACAGGGTCATGGAGGCAAACAGAACAACTTCAGATGTTAATTCTCTCCATCATATCAAGGATGCACCATCTGCAGGACAAGCCTCAGTCGATGCCAACCAGTCACAAGATCTGCAGCAAGCAGGACCATCTGCAGTGCTTAACACACAAACATCTATTCCCTAATGGAGTTTCACCTGAAATAATTCGAGGATTTCCAAAAGCAGAGAACAATAAATGTGAGAGAGGACAAAGATTAATTGCAACTGATACACCGGAGAAAGATTTGTTGCAAGCCACAAAACATCCCAATAAAAAGGTCAACCGGAAGCTTTATGAGCAGGAATCAGATGACGACATTAGTAAGGCGCATTATGAAGAGAGCAATACCAACGTGGATGTGTCTGATGAATCTGAGTACAACTTTGAAGACTTGGACAAATTACCAGAAACAGATGATTTCGTTTTGACCAAATTTGAACTGAAAAACAAAACACCGGTTTACTATGAGGGGAAGATTTTCAAACCAAAGCATGACGCCGGAGACATTTTTGAGAAAAAGTGAAAAATGAGAGGGAAGTTTTATTTTCCTCAGGTAAACAATGAAGTTTTTGTTCCAGCTAGCAACACACTTTACGTGCTCCCACAACCTGCTACTGATGGTGTGACAAAGAGACAATATGATTCACGCGTGGAATATATGTAAACATTATGTTTAAAGTACATTTACACTTACTCTGTATGCTAAATAGGTTCTCTCAAGGAACCTGTTTAAAGTGGTTCATTGTACCCCACATGTGGGGCACAATGAACCATTTACCAAATTTTCTTCAAAGGCATGCAGCTAAAAAACAATTAATGACAATGCAATCAAATAAGGCCATTTGATACTTGAATGATTAAACTGTAATATCTGTAAATCACAATTCTGTAGTAAAATTATTGGGTGAGTAACACGGAGAATTTTTTTTTTATGGTTCAATGTGCCCCATCTGATTGCAAAAGACCTAGATCTGCTTTGTGACAGTACACTAAAAGTACTGGATACCCAGCATATTCACCGAGCAAGGTGGCGCAGTAGTTAGCACACTGGACTCGCATTCGGGAGGACGACAGTTCAGTCCCGCGTCCGGCCATCCTGATTTAGGTTTTCCGTGATTTCCCTAAATCGCTCCAGGCAAATGCCGGGATGGTTCCTTTGAAAGGGCACGGCCGACTTCCTTCCCCGTCCTTCCCTAATCCGATGAGATCGATGACCTCGCTGTCTGATCTCCTTCCCTAAACAAGCCAAGCGAACCCAGCATATTCATTTCTGAAGCAGTTCAGTCAGTTTGCCCTATGCATATCATCTTTGAAGGCCTAAGATCAGAGCACATTTCTCCGTTTTTGTCCCAACGAATCAAACTACATTTCTTGTGTTTTCAGATTCATTCCATGTTCACAATCCATTACAGTTTTAACTCTTCTCTGGTACTGCATACAAAAAAACACCACTCTGTGTGCGATTACTTAAAAGTGCGGTTGTTGTTGTTGTGGTCTTCAGTCCTGAGACTGGTTTGATGCAGCTCTCCATGCTACTCTATCCTGTGCAAGCTTCTTCATCTCCCAGTATCTACTGCAACCTACATCCTTCTGAATCTGCTTAGTGTATTCATCTCTTGGTCTCCCTCTACGATTTTTACCCTCCACACTGCCCTCCAATGCTAAATTTGTGATCCCTTGATGCCTCAAAACATGTCCTACCAACCGATCCCTTCTTCTAGTCAAGTTGTGCCACAAACTTCTCTTCTCCCCAATCCTATTCAATACCTCCTCATTAGTTACGTGATCTACCCACCTTATCTTCAGCATTCTTCTGTAGCACCACATTTTGAAAGCTTCTATTCTCTTCTTGTCCAAACTAGTTATCGTCCATGTTTCACTTCCATACATGGCTACACTCCATACAAATATTTTCAGAAACGACTTTCTGACACCTAAATCTATGCTCGATGTTAATAAATTCCTCTTCTTGAGAAACGCTTTCCTTGCCATTGCCAGTCTACATTTTATATCCTCTCTACTTCGACCATCATCGGTTATTTTACTCCCTAAATAGCAAAACTCCTTTACTACTTTAAGTGTCTCATTTCCTAATCTAATTCCCTCAGCATCACCCGACTTAATTTGACTACATTCCATTATCCTCGTTTTGCTTTTGTTGATGTTCATCTTATATCCTCCTTTCAAGACACTGTCCATTCCGTTCAACTGCTCTTCCAAGTCCTTTGCTGTCTCTGACAGAATTACAATGTCATCGGCGAACCTCAAAGTTTTTACTTCTTCTCCATGAATTTTAATACCTACTCCGAATTTTTCTTTTGTTTCCTTTACTGCTTGCTCAATATACAGATTGAATAACATCGCGGAGAGGCTACAACCCTGTCTTACTCCTTTCCCAACCACTGCTTCCCTTTCATGCCCCTCGACTCTTATAACTGCCATCTGGTTTCTGTACAAACTGTAAATAGCCTTTCGCTCCCTGTATTTTACCCCTGCCAACTTCAGAATTTGAAAGAGGGTATTCCAGTTAACATTGTCAAAAGCTTTCTCTAAGTCTACAAATGCTAGAAACGTAGGTTTCCCTTTTCTTAATCTTTTTTCTAAGATAAGTCGTAAGGTCAGTATTGCCTCACGTGTTCCAACATTTCTACGGAATCCAAACTGATCTTCCCCGAGGTCGGCTTCTACCAGTTTTTCCATTCGCCTGTAAAGAATTCGCGTAAGTATTTTGCAGCTGTGACTTATTAAACTGATAGTTCGGTAATTTTCACATCTGTCAACACCTGCTTTCTTTGGGATTGGAATTATTATATTCTTCTTGAAGTCTGAGGGTATTTCGCCTGTCTCATACATCGTGCTCACCAGATGGTAGAGTTTTTTCATGACTGGCTCTCCCGAGGCCATCAGTAGTTCAAATGGAATGTTGTCTACTCCCGGGGCCTTGTTTCGACTCAGGTCTTTCAGTGCTCTGTCAAACTCTTCACGCAGTATCTTATCTCCCATTTCGTCTTCATCTACATCCTCTTCCATTTCCATAATATTGTCCTCAAGTACATCGCCCTTGTATAAACCCTCTATATACTCCTTCCACCTTTCTGCCATCCCTTCTTTGCTTAGAACTGGGTTGCCATCTGAGCTCTTGATATTCATACAAGTGGTTCTCTTCTCTCCAAAGGTCTCTTTAATTTTCCTGTAGGCAGTATCTACCTTACCCCTAGTGAGACAAGCCTCTACATCCTTACATTTGTCCTCTAGCCATCCCTGCTTAGCCATTTTGCACTTCCTGTCGATATCATTTTTGAGACGTTTGTATTCCTTTTTGCCTGCTTCATTTACTGCATTTTTATATTTTCTCCTTTCATCAATTAAATTCAATATTTCTTCTGTTACCCAAGGATTTCTATTAGCCCTCGTCTTTTTACCTACTTGATCCTCTGCTGCCTTCACTACTTCATCCCTCAGAGCTACCCATTCTTCTTCTACTGTATTTCTTTCCCCCATTCCTGTCAATTGTTCCCTTATGCTCTCCCTGAAACTCTCTACAACCTCTGGTTCTTTCAGTTTATCCAGGTCCCATCTCCTTAAATTCCCACCTTTTTGCAGTTTCTTCAGTTTCAATCTGCAGTTCATAACCAATAGATTGTGGTCAGAATCCACATCTGCCCCAGGAAATGTCTTACAATTTAAAACCTGGTTCCTAAATCTCTGTCTTACCATTATATAATCTATCTGATACCTTTTAGTATCTCCAGGATTCTTCCAGGTATACAACCTTCTTTTATGATTCTTGAACCAAGTGTTAGCTATGATTAAGTTATGCTCTGTGCAAAATTCTACAAGGCGGCTTCCTCTTTCATTCCTTCCCCCCAATCCATATCCACCTACTATGTTTTCTTCTCTCCCTTTTCCTACTGACGAATTCCAGTGACCCATGACTATTAAATTTTCGTCTCCCTTCACTACCTGAATAATTTCTTTTATCTCGTCATACATTTCATCTATTTCTTCATCATCTGCAGAGGTAGTTGGCATATAAACTTGTACTACTGTAGTAGGCATGGGCTTTGTGTCTATCTTGGCTACCATAATGCGTTCACTATACTGTTTGTAGTAGCTAACCCGCACTCCTATTTTTTTATTCATTATTAAACCTACTCCTGCATTACCCCTATTTGATTTTGTATTTATAACCCTGTAATCACCTGACCAAAAGTCTTGTTCCTCCTGCCACTGAACTTCACTAATTCCCACTATATCTAACTTTAACCTATCCATTTCCCTTTTTAAATTTTCTAACCTACCTGCCCGATTAAGGGATCTGACATTCCACACTCTGATCCGTAGAACGCCAGTTTTCTTTCTCCTGATAACGACGTCCTCCTGAGTAGTCCCCGCCCAGAGATCCGAATGGGGGACTATTTTACCTCAGGAATATTTTACCCAAGAGGACGCCATCATCATTTAATCATACAGTAGAGCTGCATGTCCTCAGGAAAAATTACGGCCGTAGTTTCCCCTTGCTTTCAGCCGTTCGCAGTACCAGCACAGCAAGGCCGTTTTGGTTAATGTTACAAGGCCAGATCAGTCAATCATCCAGACTGTTGCCCCTGCAACTACTGAAAAGGCTGCTGCCCCTCTTCAGGAACGACATGTTTGTCTGGCCTCTCAACAGATACCCCTCCGTTGTGGTTGCACCTACGGTACGGCCATCTGTATCGCTGAGGCACGCAAGCCTCCCCACCAACGGCAAGGTCCATGGTTCATGGGGGGAGGAAAAGTGCGGTAAGAAATGTAAAACTAAAAGCATGTTATTTAATGAGTGGGTAACACGTTCTGATAAAATTTATAATATATAAATCTGGAAAAAAAAAAAACATTACACCATAATACTATCTCACATTTTATTTAGTAGTTTTTGAGGAGCTGGCATATATTGGCATGTTACATATTTCATTATTCGCTTTTTAATTTACGTCGATATCGTGGAAAGCTTTCAAATGTCTGTACAAATCCACCCTGATTCTAAAACTGAAACAACATATTCCGCACAGTGCCTTCCACAAATCCGTATTTCGACTATGATCTGAAACAAAACGCAGAAGACCAACATTGTTAAGAGGTCTTCTACATGTGTCAGTTCATTTTTACCAGAAAAACTACACAGTTAACTGTTAATTATATCACACTTCGTGTCAGAGAACTTATACATTGCGATTCTCATAGCATTCTTATTTCTTAGCAACATTTTCGTGAATTTGGCGGTCTAGACAAAGATCTCTCTCCGCAGCGCGAGGGTTGTCACGTGACCAGTTTCAGATAAACTTCCTTCTCACGCTATCATATGACACTCACGCCGGATTGTATTTAAGAAATTTGTCAGTGGCAACTATGGTGCTTCTCTGTCGATTACACCCGTGTTGGTCGTTGTTGAGCTTTCGAGAAAAGAAAATGCACAATTTTCTTTTGTCACTCTCGCTTTAGTTTACAAATAGCTCATTAGGCAAACCATCATCATCTCAGTAAATTAATTATTCTCGTCAATGAAACATCTTATAAGTAATCGTTTGCGGTAATACGAAGAATTAACACAAATGCCACATATTTCCCTGCATTCAAAGGTTGCTAACAACATAGGCCTAATCACACTACGCCGTGGCTGCGGTACATAAAATTTAATCGGGCCATAATATTATCTTTCGTACACTGCTCATTGTTCAAATGGTTTACTATTGGTATTGTTTCCGTTGCATTCCAATTTTTTTTTTTTTTTTTTTTTTTTTTTTTTTTTTTTTAAGGAAATGTTGATAGTTGTACCATATTTCGGGAACAGGTTGAACAATCGACAAAATACTTCACTATTATCCCGTTACCGCTGCGGATAGGGATTTATATCTTTAAAGCAGAATTTCATGTTCTGTGAATTTCCTGTCATCAGTTATTCCTTGCTCTGTTGTCGAATTTGTCTATTATGCTCATTACTTACTGTTGGTGCAAAATAATCCAGCATGTAATCGATTATACCACAAAACATGGCGTAAGGAAGTCATAATGTTGGCACAGCTGAAACAAAGATGAGTCAATTACCTCAGGCGAGGAAAGGAGCGCAGTTGCTGTCTGAGTGTTTGATAACTGAATAACGCATTTGTGATGGCTGATGGTAATGGTTTGCAAATAGTTTAGACAGCAGAGTCTGTTTAGTGATGGAGAATGCATTGCTAGTAGATTTAAGTAGTATGCATCTGGTATTTTATGTAGCGTCAGTTGTAGTTACGTATTTCCATGAACAGACGCCTGCATTTTGTGCACAGTACGTTAGCTGTAAAGCAGCATAGGTATACACATGGTTTATTTCCGATTTAGGATAATGTAGAATTCTAGCACTACTACTTACATATGTTCAGGACCGAAAGAGTTTAAGCATGATGCGGAACAGAAGTGTTACCCAGTGAAATAAAGATCGAGAAAATGGTTTCCGTTTCGTATGCAGTTTAATATGAATAGCATGAGCCATTTTATGTATATTGTCTTTCCACGTGTTCGGCAGGTTGATCTGTAATATGGCTTTCATCCCAAATCGAGCCACCGGGAACAGGTGTAAGGCTACACCGTTCAACCTAAATTTCATGCTAAAGTTTAGTATGTCTGCTTCTGCTTAGATATGCTACACATGTTACATATTTACTTGGCTATGCCACTCTATCCTTTCTTCATGCCACATAGAATTTTGTTACCAAATTATTGGAAATACGGAAGTGTACGATCCCGCCCGTCTGCTTTGACCCATGATGTCACAAATATGGCGGAAATGACCATAAACCACGATTCCTTTATGGCGCATATAAAGTCGGTACGTACACATTATGAGGACGAAAATACATCGAAAAACAAACACACTTTCCACAAAACGCATAATTACACTAACGGGACATGCGCGGGAAATGGGGTGTTTTTGGGTGGGGGCAAAATAAATATATACAAATTTAGACGCCCACCCCCATACAAAACCACACAAAACGATGAAAAAAACTGACATCACAAAACTCCCTAAGTACCACTAAACACAATATCATCTGGAATCGGACACTTCCCTTGACCTATATAGCTCAACAGCAGCTCCCGATCGCATAAATTAGGATCAAACACTTCCCTTGGTGTATACAGCTCAAAAACATCTCCAGATACCAATATCAACATACACAGCCACACACTGCGATCAAACACTTCCCTTCACCTGTGCACTTAATTTTATCCATCATATCCATTCCTGAACAAAAACAACAACCGATTAATCACCACATGATGTACAGGGAACACTAAATTAACCTTCACACAAAATTGTTAACTCACTGAAACGAATTCCACTACAAACACAGCCGACACTTGAACAATTCTGGATAATGAGCAAAAGCAAATTGAGCCCATTACATACCACCAGAGAGCACAACAAACCACAACACGACGACATCTACATACATGCCACACTCACAAACCAAACTCTGCGCCATCATGACGTCACACACAACATCCTTACATCAAGGGTCAAAGCCGAAGCGTGACATCAGACGCTTCTGTCAACCCAAATTATTAATAAAGTATATCAGTAGATGATCTTACAAAGAGAAGGCATTTTCTTCCATATATTATAGCTTGCTTTCGTTTCCTGCTGTAACCATACTGAAAACTTTCAGAGTTCACGTTAGCCAGGAAAAATTTGAAAATATTATCATTTATAATCCATGGAAAAAAAAAAATGAAACCAAATACATATGATGCGCAGTAAAGTGAACGCAACTAATCCTTTGAAAGCATTTCGCAACAAATAATGGCATCATAAAAAAACTGCTCTCTGTAGTGTTACTAGATTTAATGTAAAAATATATGGCTATAGCTGTAAAATAATTGCCATATACTTACGGACATGTCATAACTGATAGTTATTTAATCTCTTGCAATTTTGCAAAATGAAGTAAGAATTATTATTTAAAATGCATTGTTCAAAGTCTCACTGAAAATTAATGTTCTTTTTTCTTTCTCTCCAGGCAATGACTGTCCCTGCTGCAACTTACCAGAATGGCTGAAGAACTTTGTGCAGTACAGTATGCTTATTCTATATATTCTATACAAGTTCTTAGTTAATGATTGTTTCAGTACTCATTTATGCTTACCTTAGGTTTGGCTTTAAATGTGTAGCAAATAAACAAGTTATCTGTTCTTGTGTCCAACCAACAGCACTGGACCCCTCATTTGATATATGATATAATTGGCATGTGACGTCTACATGCAGAAGCAGAACAGTCCACTTAACTGTCTTTGCTTATCTAGTACATGACGTGGTTCAATGGTATAGTCTTCGAAGTGCCTTTTGTAGGCGCCTGCAAGTATCTGTAGTTTGTTATAGATGGCCAGATGTATTTTGCTTGTGTTTACAATATCACTTAAATCTTGTGAAAAAGGGGGGGGGGGGAGTGTCTGTTGTTCATGTCGTTTGATAGAAGCACATAGATCTATTGGAGATGTTTGCTACATTTGTCATCATTATACTGTTCTCCTACCACCAGTGAAAACATTGTTTACCTTTTTTGTTTTTGAGGATGTTGTTGTGACACTGTGTACTGAAACCAGAGTTCTGGATTAGGTTGGATGCATTATCAGTTGACCTATTTCGCTCCTTTTCCTCTTTTAATGGAGACTGTGGAGACAATGTCACCTAGTCTGAAGTCTTGGCTATGTCAGGAGGTTGCTTGAGCTGATATTCCAGATCCAGACAATGGAATGAATAATGATATTACCTGTAATGATATTTATTTGTAGTATCATTTGTGTAAGCAATTGGCTTGTATGTGGAATGAGTGACAACTTACTGTCAGTACTGGTGCATATATAACTGTAATATTAAGATGATAATGAGTACGATGAGTAATGTATAGAAATAATGGGATATTCAGCAGTATTTTTTTGTTTGCCGTAGACAGTTGATAGGAATATTTCATAGTGTGTAGAATTTGAACATCACAATTTTTTTATTGTACTGGGAAAGTATAGATCTTTTCATACTGTAAAGTGCTATTGGGCAGTACTTCCTTAAATCAGCCTTTAGCAAGGATGTTTATTTCTTATGTCATTGGTACAACCTGACATGCCGAGCAGTGTGTCAGCAGTGCACAAGTGGCAGCATTACTGCATTTACTAGGCAATCTTGTATTTTAATAACCGCTTCAATTTTGTGTCGTTTTGTTTGCGCTCTCTGTAGATTAGTTCAGACGTTCTTTGCACAGTTTTTAGCATGGATAGGGACTGCAACTGCTGTGTTCGGATGCAGGCTGAGTTGGCATCCCTTCGCTCCCAGCTTCAGGCAGTGTTGGCTTCGGTCACACAGCTTGAGGCTGTTGCCAATGGGCATCACTGTGGGGGTCCGGATGGGGGTTTGTCGGGGACGGCCAGCTCGTCCCACGCATCCCCCGATCGGACTACGACTGTGGTTGCCCGGGATACTGCCCGCATTGAGGCTGATCCCTCACCTGTGGTAGAGTGGGAGGTCGTCTCAAGGTGTGGCAGGGGGCGAAAGACATTCCGTAGGGCTGAACGGAAGGCCTCTCCAGTTTGTCTGACGAACCGGTTTCAGGCTCTGTCTCAGGCTGATACTGATCTTCAGCCTGACATGGCTGCTTGTCCTGTTCCAGAGGTTGCCCCTCAGTCTGCAAGATCCGGGCAGTCGCAGAGGGTGGGCTTACTGGTAGTTGGGAGCTCCAACGTCAGGCGCGTAATGGGGCCCCTTAGGGATATGGCAGCAAGGGAGGGGAAGAAAACCAAAGTGCACTCCGTGTGCATACCGGGGGGAGTCATTCCAGATGTGGAAAGGGTCCTTCCGGATGCCATGAAGGGTACAGGGTGCACCCATCTGCGGGTGGTCGCTCATGTCGGCACCAATGATGTGTGTCGCTATGGATCGGAGGAAATCCTCTCTGGCTTCCGGCGGCTATCTGATTTGGTGAAGACTGCCAGTCTCGCTAGCGGGATGAAAGCAGAGCTCACCATCTGCAGCATCGTCGACAGGACTGACTGCGGACCTTTGGTACAGAGCCGAGTGGAGGGTCTGAATCAGAGGTTGAGACGGTTCTGCGACCATGTGGGCTGCAGATTCCTCGACTTGCGCCATAGGGTGGTGGGGTTTCGGGTTCCGCTGGATAGGTCAGGAGTCCACTACACGCAACAAGCGGCTACACGGGTAGCAGGGGTTGTGTGGCGTGGGCTGGGCGGTTTTTTAGGTTAGATGGCCTCGGGCAAGTGCAGAAAGGGCAACAGCCTCAACGGGTGCGGGGCAAAGTCAGGACATGCGGGGACCAAGCAGCAATCGGTATTGTAATTGTAAACTGTCGAAGCTGCGTTGGTAAAGTACCGGAACTTCAAGCGCTGATAGAAAGCACCGAAGCTGAAATCGTTATAGGTACAGAAAGCTGGCTGAAGCCAGAGATAAATTCTGCCGAAATTTTTACAAAGGCACAGACGGTGTTTAGAAAGGATAGATTGCATGCAACCGGTGGCGGAGTGTTCGTCGCTGTTAGTAGTAGTTTATCCTGTAGTGAAGTAGAAGTGGATAGTTCCTGTGAATTATTATGGGTGGAGGTTACACTCAACAACCGAGCAAGGTTAATAATTGGCTCCTTTTACCGACCCCCCGACTCAGCAGCATTAGTGGCAGAACAACTGAGAGAAAATTTGGAATACATTTCACATAAATTTTCTCAGCATGTTATGGTCTTAGGTGGAGATTTCAATTTACCAGATATAGACTGGGACACTCAGATGTTTAGGACGGGTGGTAGGGACAGAGCATCGAGTGACATTATACTGAGTGCACTATCCGAAAATTACCTCGAGCAATTAAACAGAGAACCGACTCGTGGAGATAACATCTTGGACCTACTGATAACAAACAGACCCGAACTTTTCGACTCTGTAAGTGCAGAACAGGGAATCAGTGATCATAAGGCCGTTGCAGCATCCCTGAATATGGAAGTTAATAGGAATATAAAAAAAGGGAGGAAGGTTTATCTGTTTAGCAAGAGTAATAGAAGGCAGATTTCAGACTACCTAACAGATCAAAACGAAAATTTCTGTTCCGACACTGACAATGTTGAGTGTTTATGGAAAAAGTTCAAGGCAACCGTTAAATGCGTTTTAGACAGGTACGTGCCGAGCAAAACTGTGAGGGACGGGAAAAACCCACCGTGGTACAACAACAAAGTTAGGAAACTACTGCGAAAGCAAAGAGAGCTTCACTCCAAGTTTAAACGCAGCCAAAACCTCTCAGACAAACAGAAGCTAAACGATGTCAAAGTTAGCGTAAGGAGGGCTATGCGTGAAGCGTTCAGTGAATTCGAAAGTAAAATACTAGGTACCGACTTGACAGAAAATCCTAGGAAGTTCTGGTCTTACGTTAAATCAGTAAGTGGCTCGAAACATCATGTCCAGACACTCTGGGATGATGATGGCATTGAAACAGAGGATGACAAGCATAAAGCTGAAATACTAAACACCTTTTTCCAAAGCTGTTTCACAGAGGAAGACCGCACTGCAGTTCCTTCTCTAAATCCTCGCACCAACGAAAAAATGGCTGACATTGAAATAAGTGTCCAAGGAATAGAAAAGCAACTGGAATCACTCAACAGAGGAAAGTCCACTGGACCTGACGGGATACCAATTCGATTCTACACAGAGTACGCGAAAGAACTTGCCCCCCTTCTAACAGCCGTGTACCGCAAGTCTCTAGAGGAACAGAAGGTTCCAAATGATTGGAAAAGAGCACAGGTAGTCCCAGTCTTCAAGAAGGGTCGTCGAGCAGATGCGCAAAACTATAGACCTATCTCTCTGACGTCGATCTGTTGTAGAATTTTAGAACATGTCTTTTGCTCGAGTATCATGTCGTTTTTGGAAACTCAGAATCTACTATGTAGGAATCAACATGGATTCCGGAAACAGCGATCGTGTGAAACCCAACTCGCATTATTTGTTCATGAAACCCAGAAAATATTAGATACAGGCTCCCAGGTAGATGCCATTTTCCTTGACTTCCGGAAGGCGTTCGATACAGTTCCGCACTGTCGTCTGATAAACAAAGTAAGAGCCTACGGAATATCAGACCAGCTGTGTGGCTGGATTGAAGAGTTTTTAGCAAACAGAACACAGCATGTTGTTCTCAATGGAGAGACATCTACAGACGTTAAAGTAACCTCTGGCGTGCCACAGGGGAGTGTTATGGGACCATTGCTTTTCACAATATATATAAATGACCTAGTAGATAGTGTCGGAAGTTCCATGCGGCTTTTCGCGGATGATGCTGTAGTATACAGAGAAGTTGCAGCATTAGAAAATTGTAGCGAAATGCAGGAAGATCTGCAGCGGATAGGCACTTGGTGCAGGGAGTGGCAACTGACCCTTAACATAGACAAATGTAATGTATTGCGAATACATAGAAAGAAGGATCCTTTATTGTATGATTATATGATAGCGGAACAAACACTGGTAGCAGTTACTTCTGTAAAATATCTGGGAGTATGCGTGCGGAACGATTTGAAGTGGAATGATCATATAAAATTAATTGTTGGTAAGGCGGGTACCAGGTTGAGATTCATTGGGAGAGTCCTTAGAAAATGTAGTCCATCAACAAAGGAGGTGGCTTACAAAACACTCGTTCGACCTATACTTGAGTATTGTTCATCAGTGTGGGATCCGTACCAGATCGGGTTGACGGAGGAGATAGAGAAGATCCAAAGAAGAGCGGCGCGTTTCGTCACAGGGTTATTTGGTAACCGTGTTAGCGTTACGGAGATGTTTAACAAACTCAAGTGGCAGACTCTGCAAGAGAGGCGCTCTGCATCGCGGTGTAGCTTGCTCGCCAGGTTTCGAGAGGGTGCGTTTCTGGATGAGGTATCGAATATATTGCTTCCCCCTACTTATACCTCCCGAGGAGATCACGAATGTAAAATTAGAGAGATTAGAGCGCGCACAGAGGCTTTCAGACAGTCGTTCTTCCCGCGAACCATACGCGACTGGAACAGGAAAGGGAGATAATGACAGTGGCACGTAAAGTGCCCTCCGCCACACACCGTTGGGTGGCTTGCGGAGTATAAATGTAGATGTAGATGTAGATGTTAGCATCTTGCCCCAGAATATTGTGCTGTAACATATTCGATGAAACAGGCTGACATCAAGATGCTGCAGCTACCAAAATGGGGATCACTGTGTTAGAACAATTTGTGCCTGGAGAACATTAAGTTACTGGATGTTAATAGTGCAATATTATTTTAGTGTAACATACATAGGAACCGTTACCTCTTAAGTTAGTTTAGGAGGTAATAGAATTTTTTCGTTTCAGATTTTTACACTCTGTGTCAAAATCTAAATTACTCTGCCACTAAGCCAACCCAAATCTGTGTCTGTCTGTCAACTCTAATGGAGCAACTTGTATCTACAGAGGATAAAGGTACAGTGTCCTAATTTTGCTTTGGGAGTGTGTGTTGTGCTGTGAAATGGTGAATTTATATTTGTCTGCTTCCATTCTCCATCTGTTGGTTACTGTTTTCCATGTTTCGTGTGTTGTGTTTGTGTAGTATATTAATGCAGTATTGGTTGCGCTGTTGAACCTCAGTGTAGTGAATCCGAGTGTATAGTCACACTCGGATTCACTACACTGAGGTTCAACAGCACAACCAATACTGCATTAATATTCTACAGAAAGCCAACACACAAAACATGGAAAACAGTAAGTAACAGATGGAGAATGGAAGCAGACAAATATAAATTCACCATTTCATAGCACAAACACACCCCCAAAGCAAAAATGGGACACTGTACCTTCATTCTCCGTACATACCACAAGTGGCTCCTTTTGAGCTGACAGACACAGATTTGGGTTGGCTTGGTGGCAGAGTAATTTAGATTTTGACACAGAGTGTGAAAATCTGAAATGAAAAAATTCTATTACCTCTTAAAGTAACTTAAGAGGCAACAGTTCCTATGTATGTTACACTAAAATAATATTCCACTATTAACATCCAGTATCTAAATGTTCTCCAGACACTAACTGACTATCGTTAAAGCAGAATATTAGTGTTTTTCATATAGAGATCAATGTACATTGTGGACCTGGTGCACTAATTCACAATCTGCATTGACTTTGTGGATAAAATGCAAAACCAAAGCATTGATATTGTGGATAGTGCATTCATAGATTCTGCCCATGATGGAAAACTGCATCCATGCTTCTCAGTTTATCCCAGTATTTTACCATGAGTTGCTTATGTTGTGTATGAAGTAGGAGCTTTGAAAGTTTTCTCCAATCCATGATATGCATAAAAATAATTAATTTTGCTATATCCCAGAGCTTAATTATGCTGAGCATGTCAGGTTTAAGCATTTACCTTGAACTTAAATCGTAATTTCTGTGTCCATGTTTGCTTGAAAATATATTTTGGGGGAAGGATTGTTCCTTGAGGGAAGACAATATTTTTCTTTTTCATCCGAACGTGGTCTAGCAAAATTTAACCATCAGGAGTTTCCTTTTCCATAATACCACATATTGTTCATGTATACACCTGAAGTGCAGTTGGTCTGTAGTTTTTTGGTGTCCACATTTCCACGATGCCATGAAACTACCAACACACTTTCTGTATGTGAAATGTTCAGATTGTCTGCTGTCTTGTTTAATGTTCATGTACGAATAAAACATGGTGGAGCTGTTGAATATTTCATAAACAGTGACACTATGTATGGTGGGCTATAATTTCATATCCATGACAGGGTGGTAATGACATAAATGTCAGTGATACAAGGACATAAGCTGCACTTGCAACAAGGATGACAATAAATGCAGTTACAAGAGTAAAGGGAATCCACTGACAGGAAACATCAAAGAAGCAAGCATGTGTTGTCTTGGATTTGTGATGATTTCAATTGTATTGTGGGTATTAAGTGATTTGTCGTGTAAGGTACATACCATACTATCGATTTGAGCATTTTTTTGAGTGCTGGGGAGGCAACATGATGTGTGTGTGTGTGTGTGGGGGGGGGGGGGGGGGGGGGATTTGGTGCTGCTTACGCCTGCAGTGTCAAGCCTCAAATCTGCAGGGTCCACCCAAACTTTAGAAAATTTTCCTTGTATTTTTACACTTCATTAGAGCTACCTTCCCATAGCTAATGCAGTGCTGTAGAAAAGTGAATAAATCTTTAATATGTAATGAGATATTTCTGACTTGACAGCAGAACTTTCATGTATGTTTGTGACACTTCAGTTTAATGCATGTCACTTGTCAGGATAAAACTTTCTTTTCCTGATAATCCTGCTGTTGTTGTGGTCTTCAGTCCTGAGACTGGTTTGATGCAGCTCTCCATGCTACTCTATCCTGTGCAAGCTTCTTCATCTCCCCGTACCTACTGCAACCTACATCCTTCTGAATCTGTTTAGTGTATTTTTACCCACCACGCTGCCCTCCAATACTAAATTGGTGATTTCTTGATGTCTCAGAAAAGGTCCTACCAACCGATCCCTTCTTCTAGTCAAGTTGTGCCACAAACTTCTCTTCTCCCCAATTCTATTCAATACCTCCTCATTAGTTATGTGATCAACCCATCTAATCTTCAGCATTCTTCTGTAGCACCCCATTTAGAAAGCTTCTATTCTCTTCTTGTCTAAGCTATTTATCATCCACGTTTCACTTCCATACATGGCTACACTCCATACAAATACTTTCAGAAACGACTTCCTGACACTTGAATCTATACTCGATGTTAACAAATTTCTCTTCTTAAGAAACGCTTTCCTTGCCATTGCCAGTCTACATTTTATATCCTCTCTACTTCGACCATCATCAGTTATTTTGCTCCCCAAATAGCAAAACTCCTTTACTACTTTAAGTGTGTCATTTCCTAATCTAATTCCCTCAGCATGACCCGACTTAATTCGACTACACTCCATTATCCTTGCTTTGCTTTTGTTGATGTTCATCTTATACCCTCCTTTCAAGACACTGTCCATTCCGTTCAACTGCTCTTCCAAGTCCTTTCCTGTCTCTAACAGAATTACAATATCATTGGCGAACCTCAAAGTTTTTATTTCTTCTCCATGGATTTTAATACCTACTCCGTACTTTTCTTTTGTTTCCTTTATTGCTTGCTCAATATACAGATTGAATAACATCGGGGATAGGCTGACTCCCTTCCCAACCACTGCTTCCCTTTCATGTCCCTCGACTCTTATAACTGCCATCTGCTTTCTGTACAAATTGTAAATAGCCTTTCGCTGTCTGTATTTTATCCCTGCCACCTTCAGAATTTGAAAGAGAGTATTCCAATCTATATTGTCAAAAGCTTTCTCTAAGCCTACAAATGCTAGAAACGTAGGTTTGCCTTTCCTTGCTCTTTCTTCTAAGATAAGTCGTAGGGTCAGTATTGCCTCATGTGTTCCAACATATCTACGGAATCCAAACTGATCTGCCCCTAGGTGGGCTTCTACTAGTTTTTCCATTCGTCTGTAAAGAATTTGCGTTAGTATTTTGCAGCTGTGACTTATTAAACTGATAGTTCGGTAATTTTCACATATGTCAACACCTGCTTTCTTTGGGACTGGGATTATTATATTCTTCTTGAAGTCTGAGGGTATTTCGCCTGTCTCATACATCTTGCTCACCAGATGGTAGAGTTTTGTCACGACTGGCTCTCCCAAGGTCGTCAGTAGTTCTAATGGAATGTTGTCTACTCCAGGGGCCTTGTTTCGACTCAGGTCTTTCAGTGCTCTGTCAGACTCTTCACACAATATCATATCTCCCATTTCATCTTCATCTACATCCTCTTTCATTTCCATAATACTGTCCTCAAGTACATCGCCCTTGTATAGGCCCTCAATATACTCCTTCCACCTCTCTGCTTTCCTTTCTTTGCTTAGAACTGGGTTTCCATCAAAGCTCTTGATATTCATACAAGTGGTTCTCTTTTCTCCAAAATTCTCTTTAATTTTCCTGTAGGCAATATCTATCTTACCCTAGTGAGACAAGCCTCTACATCCTTACATTTGTCCTCTAGCCATCCCTGCTTAGCCATTTTGCACTTCCTGTTGATATCATTTTTGAAAGATTTGTATTCCTTTTTGCCTGCTTCATTTACTGCATTTTTATATATTCTCCTTTCATCAATTAAATTCAATATTTCTTCTGTTACCCAAGGGTTTCTACTAGCCCTCGTCTTTTTACCTATTTGATTGTCTGCTGCCTTCACTACTTTATCCCTCAAAGCTACCCATTCTTCTTCTACTGTATTTCTTTCCCCATTCCTGTCAACTGTTCCCTTATGCTCTCTCTGAAACTCTGTACAATCTCTTGTTCTTTCAGTTTACCCAGGTCCCATCTCCTTAAATTCCCACCTTTTTGCAGTTTCTTCAGTTTTAATTTGCAGTTCATAACTAATAGATTGTGGGCAGAGTCCACATCTGCCCCTGGAAATGTCTTACAATTTAAAACCTGGTTCCTAAATCTCTGTCTTACCATTATATAATCTATCTGATACCTTTTAGTATCTCCAGGGTTCTTCCATGTATACAACATTCTTTGATGATTCTTAAACCAAGTATTAGCTATGATTAAGTTATGCTCTGCACAAAATTTTATCAGGCGGCTTCCTCTTTCATTTCTTACCCCCAATCCATATTCACCTACTAAGGTTCCTTCTCTCCCTTTTCCTACTGACGAATCCCAGTCACCCATGACTGTTAAATTTTCGTCTCCCTTCACTACCTGAATAATTTCTTTTATTTCATCATACATTTCTTCAATTTCTTAGTCATCTGCAGAGCTAGTTGCCATATAAACTTGTACTACTGTAGTAGGCGTGGGCTTCGTGTCTATCTTGGCCACAATAATGCGTTCACCATGCTGTTTGTAGTAGCTTACCGTGCACCTATTTTTTTATTCATTATTAAACCTACTCCTGCATTACCCCTATTTGATTTTGTATTTATAACCCTGTATTCACCTGACCAGAAGTCTTGTTCCTCCTGCCACCAAACTTCACTAATTCCCACTATATCTAACTTTAACCTATCCATTTCCCTTTTTAAATTTTCTAACCTACTTGTCCGATTAAGGGATCTGACATTCCACACTCCGATCGGTAGAACACCAGTTTTCTTTCTCCTGATAACAACGTCCTCTTGAGTAGTCCCCGCCCGGAGATCCGAATGGAGGACTATTTTACCTCAGGAATATTTTACCCAAGAGGACGACATCATCATTTGATCATACAGTAGAGCTGCATGTCCTCGGGAAAAATTACGGCCGTAGTTTCCCCTTGCTTTCAGCCGTTCGCAGTACCAGCACAGCAAGGCCGTTTTGGTTAATGTTACAAGGCCAGATCAGTCAATCATCCAGACTGTTGCCCCTGCAACTACTGAAAAGGCTGCTGCCCCTCTTCAGGAACCACATGTTTGTCTGGCCTCTCAACAGATACCCCTCCGTTGTGGTTGCACCTACGGTACGGCCATCTGTATCGCTGAGGCACGCAAGCCTCCCCACCAACGGCAAGGTCCATGGTTCATGGGGGGAGGAAAAGTGCGGTAAGAAATGTAAAACTAAAAGCATGTTATTTAATGAGTGGGTAACACATTCTGATAAAATTTATAATATATAAATCTGGAAAAAAAAAAACATTACACCATAATACTATCTCACATTTTATTTAGTAGTTTTTGAGGAGCTGGCGTATATTGGCATGTTACATATTTCATTATTCGCTTTTTAATTTACGTCGATATCGTGGAAAGCTTTCAAATGTCTGTACAAATCCATGCCCTCGGGAAAAATCCCGGCTGTAGATTCCCCTTGTTTTCAGCCGTTCGCAGTACCAGAACAGCAAGGCCATTTTGGTTAGTGTTACAAGGCCAGATCAGTCAATCATCCAGACTGTTGCCCCTGCAACTACTGAAAAGGCTGCCGCCCCTCTTCAGGAACCACACATTTGTCTGGCCTCTCAACAGATACCCCTCCGTTATGGTTGCACCTACAGTAAGGCTATCTGTATCGTTGAGGCATGCAAGCCTCCCCACCAATGGCAAGATCCATGGTTCATAGTTAAATTTAGTGATAATTGCAGTCACAACTCCTCTTTGTATTAACATATGATAAGTTTGAAGAGGCAAAGTTCACTGTAATTTCTAAAGTCTTGTTCTTATTTTTTTAAATTGCTCACTAAATCGTAATAACTGCAGCTGCTTCGTACCACTTCTTAAACTGGGATATCCTTGAACTGAGTGTTGGTTTTGTACTACAAAATTCCTCTTTCTATTGCTGCACTGAAAAAACTTGCTTTGACAGTTAACATTGCTTTTGCAGTGTGCAGACAAGACCATCTATTCTGCAGAGCAGGCTGGAAGCCATACATCCAGAATGTACTGCTGAGGACTTGGTGGAAGTCAGGTATGGGTTGTATAATAGACTGGTTTATTAAGCTTATTTCTGATGCTTTGTTTCATGTTTGCCTTATTGGCAGTGCTAATTATATTATGTGGCAATATCAAGTTATTTTCATTATGAGATAACTATTAATGAAACACTGAAATTGAGAAATAAGAAAAGCTTTGTTGTTATGGGTAAGTTTATTGCTATGGGTACAGTGAATGCTATGTATACTTAGATAAGAAAACCTGTTTCTACTAAGGAAGGTAATTTCTTAGTGTTTGTGCATTGTTCAATCACTCATGAAACTGAGCTCTTAGCTGCAGAGTATACTGTCAGAACTCTTCAGTTCCAAAACAAGTGCTTCATTGTCCCACTGTTAAATTGCCAGTACCTCCAGGTATTCTGGTACTTCCCAAAAGTGCTGTACTGTGAGGAAGGCATTGTTCACTGTATTCTACTTGCACTGGATTCTGGGAAGTTGGCATCTCCTAGTGGTCTACTTGATCTATGTAACAACAATATTACGTTAAGAGAAATGTCATCAAATGCTGGTTAGGGTGTTTTGATAAAAAGGAAGGAAACATTAAACACTAACATTTCTTGTCAAAGGCACAGATTTTACTCTAGCTCCTGATAATTTACTTTCATCAGTGGTATGCAAAAGTGAAGATTGGTACAATGAATGAAACAGAACTATCTTTGTGATCGGTCCGTTGGGGTATATTGAGAAAATTGTAACTTTGTGTAGTACCAGTGTGCATAAGGGTTTACATTTCTATAATCTTGAGGTAGGTTTGATGTTGGATATTCCAGTAGATGGGACTGTCTTTCAGAAGAGGATTTGTAATTAGTGCATTTTTCATGTGTGAAGGGCACTGAAAACTATTGAATTTGGCTGTACAAAGCTACTTATCTGTTTGTTTTACATCCTCAGTTAATGCGGGTATAGATTTATTGTTTAGGTGTAATAATCCTTTATGATGTTTCTCAATCTATTAGTTTTCAAAACTGAGCACACAGTTGGGCACTCAGAGGACCTGATATTTATGATGTATGGTGCACCCCTGTTTAAATGAATTTAAAATGGTTTTTATTCACTTTTTGTTGGCATTTGTTGATGTACTAGGTATCAGCCAGGGTGGCACCTGGGTGGTGTGGTGTAGGTCAGTTCTCTCACCCCCTCATCTTCCCTTAGGTTCTAAAAAGCAGAGGGAAGACTTTGGGATAGCCTGACTTGGCTGTGATTCTAAGCTCACAACATTGGCACAGTATTATTTCTGCTACAAGTGCTGTTTGGGTAACATTGGATGAAGTAACGACATTCAAACCCACACCTGTCCTTCAGAGTATTCATGTGGCAATACTGTGCCTAATTTGTGCTGTTTCTGGCATGGTTTCGCAATTTTAGTGCTACACAGTAACCAGCATTTGGTTGTGTCATTATTGCGTGGAAGTGTCTGCAAAGAGAGCAGTGATTTGCGTTGATTGGTATTGCTATTTCGTTTGAGAGGTAGTAATATATGAGGGATACGAATTTTTTCACAGGCTTAAAGATAATGAGAGAAGGGGTGAAATAGTATTGGAACAACAGACTGAGTCACCCAAAGCATGTGGTGTTCCACTACAAATCATACTGAGAAGCTTTGCAGAAGTACAGGCAATGGAATACAGTGGTCAATAAGTGGTTTCTGTCTTCAGAAAGATACTAATGAAGAACTGTCGCTTATTTGGACGATTTCCAACAGTACATCTTTCATTCTGCTGATTCAAATTTTATGACTATTGCTTGTTTTCCAAGGCAAAAGGTGGTACATCTTTCAGTACAGTAACACTGGTACAGGAATTGTAAGGCTAGAAAGGTTGATTTTGATGGAGAGATTCTGATGTTATAGTAGCTAGGGCTACTTTTCAGGAAAGACAAAACATGAAGGAAGACCTTCGCCTTACTTATCTCAATGAGACCTGGCTCAGTTAAAAAGATTATGCCAGAAGACACATTTCACAGAATTCAGAAGGCAATGGCAGGATGAAAGCACTGTCTGGCAAAGAAAACTTTAGTGGGGTAATCTGAATATCACTTTAGGCTAATACTTGCATCTTGGAAATCCAGTTATCATGAAGGGAATAGTGATGTATATGAACATGGGTTTCGAAGTTTATGTGGTTCATAAGAGAATTGTGTTGTTATGGGTAACACCAGTTATCATCCACAAAAACAGTAGAAACTTCCTAAAGGACAATTGAACAACAATAAATTATATTAACCCATTAGCATTCAATTTATTATTAATTGACGTGTAGTGTTAATTTCTGGAAAACAGTATCCTGGTGACTCGATTTATGGAAATATGAGGAAATTTAATTTACTTAGGGCATAAAAGAAAAAAAAATTGGGCCATTTTCATTTGAGAATGCTGAGTGCTTGGCAGTTTTCACCTTACACTGCTTTATAGGAAAAGGGGTAGTATAAGGAAATTGATAATAATGAACGAATAACATTTCACTATTATTGTTCATTTTACAATAACTCAGGTTTATAAAAGATTTAACCCATCATCTTTCCAAAAAGAAAATTTAATACTATGTTCGGAAAGCATTTGGTAGGGAGCGTAACATTCCACTCACAACAATATGTTCTAGGCTTTCCTTTACAATTCTCAGACTGACATAATCTTTGCTTTTCTCATTTCTCTGACACACAGTTTCTGGTCGTATCATGCTGGGACATGACACAGGATTCATAGGTGTTCCATTAGTTGACATTTGATATGTTCTGGCAATTTGTTTTCTGAACCCTTTCACTGTGAGAAGTTCCTTAATTGCACCTCTTGATAGCCAGTTGTGCATTTGTAACCATCATATCTACAGTTGTTGTAAAAGCAAACAGGAACCAGTATTGCTATTAACCATGTATTGCAATTGTATATTTCTCTTTTAGACATCCATGAAGATTGGCACCTCCGTGAAATTCTTGTGTGTTCAGTGCATGTTGTTGTGGAATACTGAGCTTTTGTTTCCGGGATGAATTCCAATGTTAAACTTTGACCGTGGGGGTACAGGGTCAAAATCAGTTGCTAGTACAACATACTTCCTATCATTCCATTTTGTGACAAAGATTTCCTTCTCTCTATCAAATCCAAACTCAAAACCTCCCCTCCTCACCTTTCTTTTTCATTACCTTATCTGGTGATAAGGTTGGCATCGTTGTTCTGCTTTCTCTTAAGGTGGCACATGCACAGAAGCCTAGTCCCTACTGTTGGATGAGGTCATGATTAATAAAGTAATTGTCAAAAAAAACTTCGTAACAGATTGGCTTAGTGACAATGGACAACATATCCAAAGGTACTTTGGAACTCAGTGGTAGATCCTCATTGTCGTCATTCTGGTCCTTCCCAGTATATAGTAAGAAGATGTAAGACCAAGGTCATCATCCTCAGACCAATAATTTCTTTCACTGCATAATTTGATAGCCAGTAAAGATAGACAACACAACAAACACACGAATATCATTAGGTACAACTGAAGAATGTATTTTATTTTTACATTTCCCAACATATCTTGAGTTTCCTCTCCAGTGATGCTTACCGTTGTTCAAACAGCTGTATGGTACCACTCATTTACATCCAGATCTGTTTCCATTTCTTCATAAAATCAGATTATGCTGCCTCTTCAACCATTCCCAAAATCTGGTGCCATGTGAAAGAAGTCTGGGAAGAGCAAAATACAGAACATTTACCAAGGAAGTGTCCAGTGTTGGCAGATGAGGACAGCAGGCTTTAATGCACTGGAACACAAAATACAATAAAGTATTTTGGCCTACACACCCTACTACAGTATTGCTTATGCAGCAATCAGAAAGTGACAGTGATCTTATCATAGTTGCTGCCACACTAATAAAAATGGAAATAAGCAGCAGGTTCTGAGAAAGTCCACTCTTCTTAACAGTCTTGAATTGAATAACTGTATAAGAGATATAACATAAGCACTCATTGTCAAAGGAAACCTCACCTTACCATAAAGACGGCACTCTTTGTTGGAAGCAGCGTACACTGTAATTGAGGGCAATGCCCACAGAAGGGTTAAACATTGTTCATTCCACTCCTGAAAGCCTTTCCTGTTGTCGTTTCTTTCCTCTCTTCCCAAAAAATATGTAAATATCTGGCTGACAGACCATTGTACATACACAGCCTGTGTTGCTGTCACGTTCTTAAAATGGGTCCTGCATCATTACAGATGGCATGATGGACGGCTAATAAAACCCTGGTTTTGTACCAAGGTTAATATTGATGTGAAAATCTAAAGAATGCTAAACATTCACATAATCAAAGCTGATTTACTTTATAATGTAACAGATTAGTAGTGATAAAATGTATTGTTTGTAGTGTGCCTCCCAAAACCATAAGGGAGAAAATCTAATGCTGCATGAAATACATCCGTTCATGATTTTTTTTTTCCCCTCCACACTTAACCTGTATCAGCGCCACCCAGACAAAATGTTTATCGCAGCTATCTTGGCACGCCTCTTCCTACCTTGTGCCACCTGTTTACAGTCCCTGTTCATTTCATCCATGCTCACTACTTTTTGATTCCTGAGGGAGATCGGACACCGAGTCTGGTGGATCTATTGCCCATTGAGGCAAATCAGTTATGGAGTGTGTGGTGTGTGTTCTTTTAAACAGGTCTGAAGGAATAGACACTGTGGATTTGTGTAATTTTCTATTTGTGTTGGTCAATGTGCCATGCACTGAGCCAAGAGTGATGCTGTCTGCCCACTCTTAATTTAGTTTCATTCCTATTGTGGTCTGCACAATTGAGGGTATTAACAAGGAATGATTCCACATATGTAATAGGTTATTTGTATCCAATTTTGTGTGGCCCTCAGCATAGATATTTTTCCAATTCATGGAATTGCTTGTGTAAACAAAATATCAGGTGATTTTGGATAAAAGGAATTGTTGGATGCTGGTTAGCTTGAGTGAATGATTTTACATGTGATGGATAGGACAATATATGGGTACGGCAAAAAGGCGTTTGATTGCAGCTGTTAGTCAAGGTCCCATATCAAAGATAATAATTGAATTTATGCTTCTCTGTTCAAGTATTGCTTATTCAAATCCAAGAACTAATGACACAGCTACATGCTCAGAAAAGATTACAGCTATCTTATCAGCATAATAAATGGAGCAGGAAATGTCTGCATACAATCTGAAGTTGTATTTGTCTATATCCATGCATCAACCACGTATCTTTTTTTATAACTACCTGTATCTATCCAACTATTGAAATCTTATGGCATGTGAGACAATGGTGTGAATTGCTATTATATTTATATTGACTTTGCGATCTTTATTTCCCTATTACAGATTTAAGTAGTTGCTTGATTGTATGTTAAAATATGTTCATTTCACCATTTTGGTTGTAATGATGCTTTCTAATGTAACACAAATATTACAATTTAAGTGCAAGAGAGAGAAAAAAAACATGTCCTGAATCCAGAGGTGCCAATTTTCGTGAGGTACAGTATACTCATGTTTGAAATAATTAAATTTCTTCTTGTCCACCTACTACTCTTACTTGATGCTGCCCTAGTCTTCAAATGTAGTTGTACTGTGTCAACTGCCAAATAGAATTTTCTGTTGATAAACTGTCTCAAATTAATATCAGCAACTTTTATGTCTTTACAGTGCACTCAGTGAGACAGATGCACATCCTGTGGACCTTTATCCCATGTCCAGCTTGAATCCATGGGGACCAGTTTTCCACAGGTAGAGTATAATTGTGTTCAATGCATCATTGATAGTTGCTCGTCAAACATTACTCCTATTCTTTCAGTAAAATAACTGAACCAGAAAGTGACATGTCAAGTTAGGTACTGATCATTCAGACATTGAGACTAAGGATGAGGTGTAAATGTGAAAGACCATTTTAACAAGCAATCCATATTTCAGAAGTGGGACACGAGGTACAAAAGGAGACAGTTGTGACAGGCTAGTCAGTGACTGGCAGATTTTATTATAGTGCTGAGGTTGCAGCTTGCTGGGCCCAGGTGATACATGACCATTATTGTTGGTGTGTGTGCATGTACAACTGAGAGCTTTGAACTTGAGAAACAGAGGGGCAGTTTTATGATTCTGCTGCACTGTTTTAAAACTGTACTGAGGGTGGCGGGACTGTCAACACATTGCTGGTCACTGACAATACCTAATTTAGCCTTGCTTGTTATGTAGCTGTTTAACTGGACAAGTATTTGTTGCTTCCCCTTTGTAGTTTCATACCTCCACTTCTGCTCCACCACAGTGAGACAGTGTTTGAGACTGATCTGTCTGAGATACCAGTGGGACTCATAAATTTAGGGCACGTTACCTCTTTGCACTTCATTAATAATTTCTTACCTACACTGCATGGTGATGGTACATTAATGTATCATGTACAATATTTCTCATGTCGGATGAAAAGTGTATAATCATCATTAACATGAATGAGTTAATGGATGGGAGACATTAGCATTCAGTAAATTGCTCTGTCTTCAAATAATAGTTTTTTAAGACTACAACTGATAAGTGGTTGCTAGTTTTATTAAAAAATTGTAAGTGAGATAAAACATGTACTAAAAAAGGTCTGACCATTCTTAAAATGGGTCCTGCATCATTACAGATGGCATGATGGACGGCTAATAAAATGTTTTAGTACTGATGCTTGTGCAGTATGTGAGGATACACAGGGTGGCCAAAATAAATGTGGACTGGAAACTAAATCAGGCTGAAATGAAATACATTGACCTAGTCAATGAATGTTACAAAGAACATGACAGAAATTGGCACTGTTTTAAATAAGCTACCAAACTAGTATCGCAAAACTTTCATAAGGATGGTTTTATTTTAGACAGCCTGTAGCCTAGTAATAGTCTTGTGATCACCTGCTGTCATATTCGGCTCTAAATAGTGTGCTGCTATGGCAGACTGTGTACTGCACAAGACTGTTGCCAGTAACTGTGCCACAGTAAATAGAATTAGCTGAGTGTATATCCTCCAAATTCAAATGGCACAGAATACTCACCCAAACATATTAGTGCTATCTTTTCCACATGTTAGACATACCAAAAATTAGTCTGTAATTTGCTTCAGCCATATCCTGTCACCCAGGATGATGGAATTATATAAAAAGTGAAAGGTAAGGTATAGTTATTGGTAGTTACTGATTTGATGGCAGTTGAACTAACAAGTGTAATATTGCAGGTAAAATGTGGCATCTGTTGGTGTAAAAAGGATTTTGGATTCTCCACCCACACTGAAGCAGAGGGGATGTGGCTGAATCTCTACGTCATGAGAGATTTTGCCATCTTCTCTAGTGCGCATGTGAAAGGGAAGTACTGACAAAGGATGTTAATCCTGAACACATACGGTAAGAATTATATCAATATGACCTTGATATTTGTGTGTGATTAGTGCTATTACTTTTATTAATATAATAGAGGGAAACATTCAACATGGGAAAAATATATCTAAAAACAAAGATGATGTGACTTACCAAACGAAAGCGCTGGCAGGTCGATAGACACACAAACAAACACAAACATACACACAAAATTCAAGCTTTCGCAACAAACTGTTGCCTCATCAGGAAAAAGGGAAGGAGAGGGAAAGACGAAAGGATGTGGGTTTTAAGGGAGAGGGTAAGGAGTCATTCCAGTCCCGGGAGCGGAAAGACTTACCTTAGGGGGAAAAAAGGACGGGTATACACTCGCGCACACACACACATATCCATCCACACATATACAGCCTTAAAGTGCAAGGAACATACTGTTTAGTGTTCAGTAAAATTGCACTTAGGTTGTTGGTGGCTTGTGTCTGTATATGTGTGGATGGATATGTGTGTGTGTGTGCGCGAGTGTATACCCGTCCTTTTTTCCCCCTAAGGTAAGTTTTTCCGCTCCTGGGATTGGAATGACTCCTTACCCTCTCCCTTAAAACCCACATTCTTTCGTCTTTACCTCTCCTCCCCTCTTTCCTGATGAGGCAACAGTTTGTTGCAAAAGCTTGAATTTTGTGTGTATGTTTGTGTTTGTTTGTGTGTCTATCGACCTGGCAGCGCTTTTCTTTGGTAAGTCACATCATCTTTGTTTTTAGATGTACTATTACTTTTGTTTTTCAAATAATGATACTTGACACATCATCACTAAATGTAGTTCAGAATTACAGTTACATGAATATATAAATAAAAGAAGTGATTCTATCGACCTGGCAGCGCTTTTCTTTGGTAAGTCACATCATCTTTGTTTTTAGATGTACTATTACTTTTGTTTTTCAAATAATGATACTTGACACATCATCACTAAATGTAGTTCAGAATTACAGTTACATGAATATATAAATAAAAGAAGTGATTATCTGTATGTTACATAATGGTTAGCTTCCAGGTACTGTTACACACTGAATTAAAGATTTACTTGGAAAACAGCCATATTTTGTTTCATCTCTATGTACAGTGGCAGATGACAGTGTAGGATGCATGTTGTGTTTATGGATTCTGTTGGTCAATTTTAGCATATTTGCTTCAGTGTGATTACAATTTTCCTTTGTGTTAAAATCATAAGTATGTGTTTAATATTGCAGCACACTTGGTTTTAACATAAAAATTGGTTTCCTTAAAGTTCAAGGAACATACTGTTTAGTGTTCAGTAAAATTGCACTTAGGTTGTTGGTGGCTTTAGCATTGTGTACTGATGTTAGTAACAACTCTCATGACAAACAATGAGAACTGAATCTGTTGAGTCAGGAGTTAGTTGTCACTAGCCAACCTGAATGCTCATACCTATATTTAATAGTTTGTCAGTAAAGTTAGCTGTTAGTAGCGTCCATGTGTATGCTGTAGTGACATTTTTTCATCAGAAACGTTGTTGAACTCAGTTTGTGGCAGATGTTATTTATTGTTGTTCCATCTGAGTACATATCCATAACCACACCCTGGAATTGTTTTGCTAGAATTTATTTGCTTACATGTGGATTTGTTAATATTTTATAGAAGTTAAATATTATTGAAGTGACTGTTCCCAGTTTCATATTTTGAGAATGTTTTGTTGACTGTTAATCTTTAATTACAAGAAGTGAAGCATTTCCACCTACTTTGAGGCACATCATTTGCATGTAAAAAAGGAAGGTGGTAGGTCAAGTACTCGCACACATTCTTGGGAAATTACTGAAAAATGATTAAACTGATTCTTTTGTCACAATGATGATTGTGCTAATATACACAAGCAGAATGTTGCTTGGATATAATTGGTGTACATTTTAATTGTCCATCATTAATTTCCAGATGTCAGTTTGATGTAGTGACTCACTCCACAACTTGGAGATTCGCTCTTCCTTTTCGTCCTACAAAACCAGATGTGTAAGACGAGGAATGAAAGAAATTTAAAATTATTATGGAAAGGATAGGTTGCTATTCACTATAAAGATGACAAACTGATTTCCAGGCAGGCACAATGAAAAGACTATTATATATAAGCTTTCAGTCAAAGCATTCATCTGGAAAGAGAAATGTGCACTCGTTCACCAAAGCAGACGTGTGTACACATGATTGCTACGTCTGAACTTTTCTTTGCAGTAGACTCTTTTATACTAGGTGTTTGTGAAAGGATTATTTCTACTAATAGCTTCGTATTCTAGAAATGAAATGGAGCAAAGAGGCTTTAAGTGTCCGAAATCAGGCATACAGTGAGGAAAGGTGTATGCATAACGCACTGTATCCTAATAAGGTAGTAGAAAATCATTTCCTTCTGAGTAATATGTGTGTAACGTTACATGGTGACTTTCGATTTGTATTGTAATACCTTGTCTTATGAAAGCTCATATTTGATTTGATTGCATCTTGTCCCATATTTCAGCATGCCAGAACAGAGAAACTGGCAGTGAAAGGGAGAAAGTCCTTGCAGTTTCACCTAGTGTGACAGATGACTGCAAAACTGAGTAGCACACACACATACATAGTCCAAACTTGGAAGAGTAGCACAAGTACACCTTTAAGTACTGGTTCTTTAAAGTGTTGCAATCTGTAGTGCATATATCCACAACAACTTTTGAAATAGTGTGCTGTGCTATTCTGTGGCCAAAAGCCAGACGCTTAAGATTCCCCAGTCGCCAGTAAACATAATGTTAAATCCAGCCTGCAACATAAAAGGGCATTTACCAGTATTTTATTCATGATAGGCTGGTATAATCACAAAATTTATAAACATAGGATTTATTTCTTATTTTCGAGAATGTGAGACAGCCTTCCTCGTGACTGTAACACTTGCTAATTCCATCTTCTATTATAGACAGCAGCTTCTCGAAACAGGCCATGTCCATCCTCACGATGCCCCAAAATTCTTGCAGATCTTAGACCCTCAGTTCTTTCATAAGCAGTGAATATAATCCCCTGCCTTTGTCCCTTCTATTCAGCCAGGTTCCAACTTTATGATGTCTGGCTTTTTATTTTCATCATCGTTCTTCCCTACTCTGAAGATTTACTGTCACTACCAGGGCAATAGCTTCAAACACAGATCGGTACTCAATGTGCAAACTGTTGTAAAAATACATATACCTGTGCAATCGAGTGTCGTAATATAAAACTAACTGTCTTTAATTCACAACAGTAGTAACCTACATAAGAGAATAAAAGTTACTTGATAAATAATGATATTCATTGTCTTATGAATAATTCAAACAGATGACATTCCAATATGTCACACAGTCCACCTTTGTTTCATGCAGTAGAACGAATGACTACAAGAGATCAGGCAGTTCTGTTCGCATTTTGCGCATTAGCACTATTTACTGCCCATGCACGCCAGGTATACCCCACGTGGATGGTGTAATAGGTCTACATGAAGCTGCCTGTAGTTACAGATATGCACACTTGGGATGCTGATGCACAGATTTGTGGTTTAGGCACATTGTGGAATAGGGACTTGAGAGTGTGTCTTTCCTGAAGAAGATTGTGGCTGAAAGCTGGTAAGTCATTCTTTCCATAATGTCTATCTGGATCTCAGTGGTTTTTCTTCACAGTGAATACCAATGTATCCTTTCCATAATAATGTTTATATTCTGACCTAGAATATCCACTGTTAAAATAAATTAAAAATTTGAATAGACACTTGTATTAATGCTGTTCACTTTTCTTTCCACACATGTTCATTTTCCATGGATAATTTATACCAGCCACTTTCCCCAGTACAAAGTCAAGGAGAATATCTAGTAGTATATGTTGTGGCACACACAAAGGCCTCTGAATAGTCAAGAAATATGCCACAAACTTCTGTTAACCTAGTGCCTTAGTTACAAAAACTAAACAGACAGTTGTGGTGCCCCGTTGTATCTTCTCTGAAACAGAGCCACACTCTTTGGACTATCAGTGTGAACTACTTGAATGCTGGATACAGGCTCAGCTCTAGCGCCTTCTGCTTGCATTAAACTCTTCTCCGAAGATCCTATATTTTGAAGAAGGTGAACATTCTTCTACTATTCCGAAATCCTATTATCTAGTCCTAATAAAGACTCTTTCAAAATTCAGTTGTTGTTAACATAGTCTATATTCAAAATCCAATACACTATTTCATTGCCCCATTAAACAGTAAGCCCACACTTTCTTAGGGCATTTGCAAATGACTGAATTCAATCAAATTAAATAACATTTTTTCTCAACGATACAGTACTAATATACATGTCTGTCTGCTTGAGACCAAGTCACTATTAATAATAATTTTTTTTTTCTTCCGGTGTCTCTCCACAACACATAACAGTCACCAATGTTATTCGTCCAGGGAATTCTGGGCGGGGAGTTTTTCTTTTCTCTTTGCTGCAACCGAGCGCGTCATTTGTTGGCCCGCTTTTGCTCTTCTTTCTTGGTTAGCCTGCACAAATAACATTCTGCGGCAGTGTGTATCTATTTATGCTGCAACCCACTACAAAATAATGTGTGTTCGAAGCAGCTGGAACACAAGTGACTCCAGACTTTCGTAAAATTCTGGGGGCACTACAAGCTGTTGTTGTTCTGGTAGATCTAAAATTTGTAAACTCACACTGGGTGTATTTCTCCTATAAAATTAACTATTGGCTTTAGTTACATTCTGCTGTTTTAGATAATGTTGGTGTAATAGTTACTGGTCTGTAATTTCCTGTCCCTTCCTGACTGCCGTCTTTGTGTACTAATATCACTTAACATTGTCCTCTTAAACGTAATGTGAATATTCTTTCTTCCACAGCTAAGTTAAGAAGAGCTGTAGGCTTTGCTAGCCACAGCATTTAAATAGTTGATTAGACATATTGTTTAGTCAGTCTAATCTCGATTGCATCTGTTTACACCTGGCTTTGCACTAGACTGCTTACTTCCTGGTTCGTGTACGAATGGACGTGTTTGTTTCCTTGCGACTCTGTTGTCCACTCTTTTTGTATTCGTTCTGTCCTTCATTGGTCATGTCCGTCCTCTTCTATTGTGTTGTTAGTCGGCCTCTCTGCGGGTCCTGCCGCACCTTCCATTATTACTACCTCTGCGACCATCCTGGTTGCAGTTACAACAGCTCTATTTAAAACCTGTAACTAGGCTGTAAAGTGGTAAATTGATAATTACATGATCTGTGTCTCTGTAATTTCACTGAACCTTGTAGGGCTGTTTCAGTATAACAGTTGTCTTTCAATGAATTCATGTTTAGATCACCTGTTGCCATTATGCAAGACAATTCACTGACAGTCCTGTGTGAAAACAGTTCTAGCTCCTTCAGAAACTCTAGCCCTGATGTCAAAACACTTTCCTCTTTTCAGCATTGTCAGTATTGCCGCTAATTCAAATTACATTTCTTTTCACTTGTCCACTGATCATGGAATGCAATTCCTCCTTTCATGTGCTGCAGCTCCTCCACACTTCTATTCATATCTACAGAAATCGGCCACCTTTTTATAGTTCTGTTTGTTAGAAAATAATATTCATGTACTATAATAGGGAAATTTGTTAGTTCTGCTGCTACTGCTGCTTCTGTTTCATCTATTTCACTCCATGTATACTGTAGTGTAAAACGTCAACAGTAGAACATTTGTATTTCTATCTATATTTTGGTTACCCCCACCCCTCCTGAGGTCGGTGCGGAAAACCTGGTCATTTATATTTTTGTGCTTCTTGGTTCATTCTCCTCCTCCCCCAATTTCCTGCCATGTGCTATGTGGATGACAGTGCTTTTTCCGGTGGGATCAGTGATTCCTTCTTCTGCAGGGCTGATGTTTCTCCTTCATTTTTGTAAGTCAGTGATGGTTGTCATTGGGATATTGATTAATGTTTCTTTCATTGTTGACAGTGGGAATGATCTGTTTTTCTTTTCTTGGACAGCTATCTGGCATTTCTTTGCACAGAATGGTTTTTCAAATCATTCCTGTGCAGGATATGTTCCATGAAATGCTCCTTTTCTGAGCTTGTAGCTCCAGGAAAGAACATAGCTACATATTTTCTTGACCTTTCTGTTTGTACTTTCAGTCTTTCAGTCTTCAGTCTACTTTCAGGCTTCATTTAGACCATGCCCATGCTTACAAGAAGAAACACTTGCTGCATGTGGAATTCTTTCTGAAGTTCCTTTTAGAACCCTGTTTGCATTGTTGTTTGGATTTTTATAGACACCTTTTTTCCTCACCATTAATGATCACTGAATCCTTTTCATCCCTGCCTCACATGTTATAGTGCTTCCTGTAGAGGGACACCAAGCTTGTTAATGCCAGTTACTTTGTATTTGATTTTCAATGTAGCCATAACATTTGCAGAGCTTCTTACATAGATATCTGAAAATATTTAATTTTGTCTCTTCTTATTCATATTTGGGGATGCATTTTGCAGGTACATGGTATTTTCTTGTATCTTCAAAACACATATTTTCTTGATTGTGTGATTATCATGGTTCATAGGCCTACTGGGGAACTCACCATGTAAAATATAGAGTAATGCATCATTCTTGGTACCTGTATGGTGATGTGGAAATCCAAGTGTTGTTAATAAGGTAAATAATTTGTGTACATGTTTCTCTTCACCTTCATAATTACACATAATAGGATAAAGATGTGAACAATCAAGCCTCAACTGAAATACATCGCTAATTTTCATTATTAACTGGACTGAGTATTTTCTTGTGACAGTGGCTTCACTGCTGTTCACACGTGTCAGTATCCACTGAAGTCCCACAAAAAGGTGTATTGTGAACACTGTAATACATTGTTCGTCATCATTGCAGGTATATACACTATACTGCAACATTGTTCTATAAATTGATCTCATCTTTTAGTCAGATGATGCCATTCTCCTCAACTATATTCAGTACCACCTCACAAGCTGTTAAATTTATTCATAAAACTTTCACCATTCTCCAGTAACTTGGTCCAAAAGCTATTTCTTACACACTGATAAAGTTAATTAGATTTCAGCCTGTGTAAATGGTTTTTCATCTGCCTAAGTGAATACTTGCATAACAAGATGGAATACGTATTTACAGTACTGCATGGATGCTGCCGGTAGCTTTCTGGAGGTGATGGTGCTTTCATTTTGCCACTTGCAATAATAAAGTGAAACAGTTGAAGTAATCTTTTTGAAAGTTTCTGTATAAAGTGATAGAACCGTATCATCTTCATGTTTGCCTAGGTGTGGTGTGTCGCTGTCCAGAGCCTTCCCGCGATTGGTCAATTTGCTTTTAAAATTCTGAGGGTGCTGCGTTCTGTGGAGAGACCTGCTGACAATGAGAGTATAGTGCTGCTGCCGGAGTGAGACGGGGAGTTTAGTTTCCAGTTGTGTGGCAGCACAATGTTGCAGGAAAGGTGGTATAACTTCCTGTAAATGCACTTGATTGCTACGAGCATGTGCACTCAGGACGGCGGCAGTCGTTCTGGACGGGCTGTGTGATAAGAAAGCTCAGCGTGGAAACTGTTGACGTGGCGTGTCTGCGTTGTTATGGCAGAACTGGGGCAATTGACATAACTCAAGTTGGTGCTGGCTGCAACCTGTCACCAAATGCTTGTCTGCCTTCTGGACTAACGGTGAGAATTTCTTGACTTGATGTCTCACTCAATTTCTGACCGCGTCGAAGGGTGTGTTTTGCTCTAAGGTCGTGTGCCATGGTGTTTCACAATTTTAGTAGGCTCAGGCTTGCCCAAAATCCCGATTCAATGATCTGATGTTATATTGTCAAGTGTAACTATCACTAGAAAAGTGTGTTTACTCTCTGTGCCTTAAAATATTATCTGTGGTTAAAATTTTATTCTGATCCAAGTGCAATAACGATCTTGTATTTTACAATTTCTCTAGTGGCATTATTTAGTACTGGCTGTCACATTTACTAAGTCAAAGATTTACGAAGGCCAGTGGGCGTCATTAACAGTTCCTGCCTAGAGAGGCGTTATATTTTGAACCATGTGTTTTAGTGTTAAGTAATTTTTATTTTATGTGTTATAGAGAGTTGCTGTCATGCCCTATGTGGACGATTCACCACGTTGGTGAAGTTTCTAATTGTTCTGCTGGTCTGTGCCATATTGCTAAAGCAGGCAGTCCTAGCACAGCTGATTGCAAATGTTTCCTAGTGGTGAGGAGCACGGGCTGGTTTTTGAAGTGCTGACTCACTAACTTCAACCATTCTCAAATATTTATTACCACTGATATTCAGGCCCTTCAGGCTGAGTGGCGACATCACTACCCCTTTTTGGTAATTAATTTTATCTTGTTAGCTGATTTCATTAAAAAAAAAAAAAAAAAAGACCTTTCGTATATGAATTGTCTGTTGGTCTTTACTGCTCCTTTGGACGAAGTAAATTAACTGTTGCCTGCTTACCTTACGTTTTGGTTGAGTTTTCCCATACCATGACATATCAGTGATCACCCCCCTGCGGGTCCGGGGATTAGAATAGGCCCGAGGTATTCCTGCCTGTCGTAAGAGGCGACTAAAAGGAGTCCATCCCCCTCATCGGGGTAGTTAGCGCCTACGTCCGGAGACGGACGGTTCCACAACCTATAATTGTGGTCTTTTTGGTTTTTCACTTCTCGTTTCTTCCTTCCTTTTGTTGGTTCCTTTCTTTGCTCTTCTCCACCTCACTGTCTTCCTTACTCTTTCCCTTGACTTCTTCTCCTTGCCTCCTCATTGCCTTCTTCTCCTTGCCTCCTCATTGCCTTCTTCTCCTTGCCTTCTCATTGCCTTCTTCTCATTGCCTTCTTCTCCTTGCCTTCTCATTGCCTTCTTCTCCTTGCCTTCTCTGGTCTCCGCCTCGGCGTTTGAGACAGTCTGTCCTCTTTCTCCCTCTCTCTCTTCTTTTTCCTCTTCTTCCTTCCTCCCTGTGCGTGCCTGAAGGCCGACACACGCGTTCGCACGCGTAGCCGGTGACGGGGTAACGCGTAAGTCCCTGCCCTGGGTAGACATGTAAGGCACGCGCAACTCCCTGGTAAAGGCCAGGCCCGGGGAGGGGTGATTGCCTGAGCTGATACCTTCTGACCATGCCGATTGGTCCCTCCGTCTGTTTCTCGGGAGGTGTGACCTGAGATGTAAACATTCACCTAAGGCGGGAGTGCCCTCTGAGAGGGTCCCCACAAGGAAGGAGCGCGCCATCGGAGACGCTGGCAATCATGGGGGATTCCTCCGCAATGGATTCTACTCCATCGCTTTCAACTTCTGCCCAAAAACGGAAACGTGACCAGCCACCAGTGACAAAAGTACTACCGCCTGCCCCACAGTTCCTCGTCGTTTCTCGATCTGAGGACGGAAAGGATTTTTCCTCTGTCAACCCTTTCGTTATCCAGAAGGGCGTAGATGCCATAGCCGGATCTGTCAAATCTTGTACCAGGTTGCGTAACGGTACCTTATTACTAGAAACTGAGAGTGCCTTTCAGGCACAAAAACTGCTTCGGGCCACACTCCTGTACACGCTCCCTGTCCGGGTGGAGGCCCACTGAACTTTGAAATTCGTCTTGTGGTGTAGTCTATACTACTTCCCTCGACGGATTGACTGATGAGGAGATTCAATCTTTCCTCGCTGAGCAGGGCGTGACGGCTGTCCATAGGGTCATGAAAAAGGTCAACAATGACCTTGTACCGACCCGGACACTTTTCTTGACCTTCGACAGTGTTAAGCTGCCATCGCGCATCAAGGCGGGCTGCGAGGTTATTTCTGTTCGCCCCTATGTCCCGACACCTACGCGCTGCTACCAGTGTCAGCGTTTCAATCACACTCGACAGTCTTGTTCCAATGCGGCTAAATGTGTCACTTGTGGCAGGGATGCCCATGAGGGTGACTGTCCACCTCCGTCTCCTCGTTGTGTGAACTGTCAGGGTGACCATGCCGCATCCTCCCGCGACTGTCCTGTCTATAAGGAAGAACGCTGTATCCAAGAAATTCGGGTCAAAGAGAAAGTGTCCACCTCGGCTGCTCGCAAGCTATTGGATAGTAGGAAGCCCGCACTGCTCCCAGCGGGGAAATACAGTACTGTCCTCGCCTCTCCTCGGACTACCAGGGAGGTGGAAACCCAGACATGCGATCTGACCTTCAGCACCACGGTCGTCCGTTCGGCCAGTGCTAAGATCGCGCGGTCGACGTCTCCTCTTCCTCCCATCACCCCACAGACACCAGCCCCTTCATCAGCTTCTGCTAAGACGAAGACCCCGAAGTCAGATGCACGGGCCTTCAAGAAGGAACCATCCCGTGCAGACTTCCTACGTTCCTTGACCTCCCAGCCTTCGACCGGTACTTCCACCAAACGTCCTTCCAAAAAGGCTCATAGGAAGCACAGTTCTCCTTCTCCGCCACGGCGCATTTCTTCTCCTGCGCCACCCAGCGGTTGCCGCCCCAGGCCGTCATCCGTTTCGCCTGGCCGCACCGCTGGTAGCCGTACATCTGGCCGTTCACCGGCGGAGGAAGCTCCCCCTCCCGGCCATCCTCCCGAGATGGCCGATGAACCTATGGACCCAATGGACGATGACTGTCCGCCTACTGATAGCGGCGGCGGTGCTCGCTCGAAGCCATGCCCTTAGCGGCCTTCGAGGTGACCCCTTTTTTCATCTTCCTTTTCTTACGATGGCACTTATTCACTGCAATATTCGCAGCATTCGCTCCCACCGAGAGGACTTGAAGTTGCTGCTCCGCTTGCACCGTCCGCTCGTCGTAGCCCTCCAGGAAACGAAGCTACGCCCATGCGATCAAATTGCCTTGGCACACTACACCTCTGTGCGTTTTGACCTACCCCCTGTGGTAGGTGTCCCAGCTCATGGAGGGGTTATGTTGCTGGTCCGGGATGATATTTACTACGATCCCATCACGTTGCACACTGGCCTGCAGGCAGCTGCCATCCGCATTACTCTCCCCACTTTTACGTTTTCCTTTTGTACCGTTTACACTCCATCGTCATCTGCCGTTACCAGGGCAGACATGATGCAACTTATTGCTCAGCTACCTGCACCATTTTTGTTAACTGGAGACTTCAATGCCCACCATCCCCTTTGGGGCTCTCCAGCATCCTGCCCAAGGGGCTCCTTGTTAGCAGACCTTTTCAACCAGCTCAATCTTGTCTGCCTCAATACTGGCGCCCCTACTTTTCTTTTGGACACATCTCACACCTATTCCCATTTAGACCTCTCTATATGTACTCCCCAACTTGCACGCTGGTTTGAGTGGTATGCACTTGCTGATACATATTCGAGCGACCACTTCCCGTGTGTTATCCATCTCCTGCAGCATACTCCCTCTCCGTGTTCCTCTAGTTGGACCATCTCCAAGGCAGACTGGGGGCTCTTCTCTTCCAGGGCGATCTATCAGGATCAAACCTTCACAAGCTGCGATCGTCAGGTCGCACACCTCACGGAAGTCATTCTCGCTGCTGCTGAATATTCCATCCCTCACCCTACTTCTTCTTCACATTGCCTACCGGTCCCCTGGTGGACCGCAGCATGTAGAGACGCTTTACGTGCTCGTCGACGTGCTTTACGCACCTTTAAACGCCACCCTACAGTGGCGAATTGTATTAATTATAAACGATTACGTGCTCAGTGTCGTCGTATTATTAAAGAAAGCAAGAAAGCCAGCTGGGCTGCTTTCACAAGCACCTTCAACAGTTTTACTCCTTCTTCTGTTGTCTGGGGTAGCCTGCGCCGGCTATCTGGCACTAAGGTCCACTCCCCAGTTTCTGGCTTGAAGGTCGCGAATGAAGTCCTTGTGGCCCCTGAGGCTGTCTCCAATGCCTTCGGCCGCTTTTTCGCCGAGGTTTCGAGCTCCGCTCATTACCACCCTGCCTTCCTCCCCCGCAAACAGGCAGAGGAGGCTAGGCCACCTGACTTCCGCTCCTCGAATTGTGAAAGTTACAATGCACCATTCACCATGCGGGAACTCGAAACCGCACTTGGCCGATCACGGTCCTCCGCTCCAGGGCCTGATTCTATTCATATTCAGATGCTGAAGAACCTTTCTCCTGCAGGTAAAGGTTTTCTTCTTCGTACATACAATCGCATCTGGATTGAGGGACATGTTCCCGCATGCTGGCGCAAGTCTATTGTTGTCCCGATTCCTAAGCCGGGGAAGGACAAGCACTTGCCTTCCAGTTATCGACCTATCTCGCTTACCAGCTGTGTCTGTAAAGTGATGGAGCGAATGGTTAACTCTCGATTGGTTTGGCTGCTCGAGTCTCGACGCCTACTTACCAATGTACAATGTAGATTTCGTAGGCGCCGCTCTGCTGTTGACCATCTGGTTACCTTGTCGACCTTCATTATGAATAACTTCTTGCGGAAGCGCCCGACCGCGGCTGTGTTCTTTGATTTGGAGAAGGCTTAAGACACCTGTTGGAGGGCGGCAATTCTCCGCACCATGCATACATGGGGCCTTCGCGGTCGCCTCCCTCTTTTTATTCGTTCCTTTTTAATGGATCGACAGTTCAGGGTACGTGTGGGTTCTGTCCTGTCCGACACCTTTCGCCAGGAGAATGGGGTGGCACAGGGCTCAGTTTTGAGCGTCGCTCTCTTCGCCATCGCGATCAATCCCATAATGGATTGCCTCCCAGCTGATGTATCAGGCTCCCTATTTGTGGACGATTTTACCATCTATTGCAGTGCGCAGTGTACACGTGTCCTGGAGCGCTGTCTTCAGCGTTCTCTTGACCGTCTTTACTCCTGGAGTGTCGCCAATGGCTTCCGTTTTTCTGCCGAGAAGACGGTCTGTATTAACTTCTGGCGCTACAAAGAGTTTCTCCCACCGTCCTTACGACTCGGTCCCGTTGCTCTCCCAATCGTGGAGACAACCAAATTTTTAGGCCTTACATTTGACAGGAAACTTAGCTGGTCTCCACATGTGTCATATTTGGCCGCCCGTTGTACCCGTTCTTTGAATGTTCTCAGTGGTATGTCGTGGGGAGCGGATCGAACTGTCCTACTTCGTCTTTATCGGTCGATCGTCCGCTCCAAGCTGGATTATGGGAGCTTCGTATACTCCTCTGCACGGCCATCCATCTTACGCCGCCTCAACTCCATACAACATCGGGGTTTACAACTTGCAATCGGAGCATTTTATACTAGTCCCGTAGAGAGTCTTCATGCTGACGCTGGCGAATTGCCACTCACCTACCGGCGCGATATACTGCTTTGTCGATATGCCTGTCGGCTACTGTCAATGCCCGACCATCCGTCTTATCGTTCCTTTTTTGACGACTCTCTCGACTGTCAATACGGGTTGTATGTCTCTGCCCTGCTACCCCCTGGAGTTCGCTTTCGTCGCCTCCTTCAACACCTTAATTTTTCACTCCCTGCAACCTTTCGAGTGGGAGAGAGCCACACGCCACCTTGGCTCCAGGCTCAGGTCCGCGTTCACCTTGACCTCAGCTCGCTCCCAAAAGAGGTTACCCCCAGTTCGGTCTACCACTCCCGTTTTTTGGAACTTCATCAACATGACTTTCATTTATACAGATGGCTCTAAGACCAATGACGGGGTCGGGTGTTCCTTTATTGTCGGGGCACAAAGTTTTAAATACCAGCTCCATGGCCATTGTTCGGTCTTCACAGCTGAGCTCTTTGCCCTCTACCAGGCTGTTCTTTACATCTGCCGCCACAGACATTCTGCTTATGTCATCTGCTCCGACTCCCTGAGCGCCATCCAGAGCCTCAGAGATCTGTACCCGGTTCACCCTTTCGTACACCGGATCCAACGCTCTCTTCAGCAGCTGGAGGACGTCGGTTCTCCGGTTAGCTTTATGTGGGTTCCTGGCCATGTCGGTATCCCTGGGAACGAAGCTGCAGATGCCGCGGCCAAGGCTGCGGTCCTCCAGCCTCGGACAGCTTCTTGTTGTGTCCCTTCGTCCGATTTTAGCAGGGTCATTTGTCGGCGCATTGTGTCACTGTGGCATGCCGATTGGGCTGCACTTACAGACAACTAGCTTCGGGCCTTAAAACCTCTTCCCGTGGCTTGGACGTCCTCCTCACGCCCTTCTCAGCGGGAGGAGGTAGTTTTGGCCCGGTTAAGAATTGGACACTGCCGGTTCAGCCATCGCCATCTGCTGACGGCTGCACCAGCGCCGTTCTGCCCATGTGGCTACTTGCTGACGGTTCGACACATTTTAATGTCCTGTCCATATTTTAACACACTGCGTCTAGATCTTAACCTGCCAAGTACTTTCGATGGCATTTTAGCGGATGACCCACGAGCAGTTCCTCGTGTTCTTCGTTTTATCAATTTGACAAACCTCTCTCAGGACATTTGATGATGCTGTTTTTTAATCCTATGCCTGTCAGTCTGTCTTTTATCGTGTTTTCCCTTTTAGTGGTTGTTGTCCACTTGTGCCTCGCGGTGCATTCTTAGAGTAGTCAGGGCACTAATGACCATTGAAGTTGTGCGCCCTAAAACCACAAAAAAAAAAAAATCAGTGATCAGTATATTATGGTTATCTTATTCTGTAGAACCTTCAGAAGTGGTGCTACCAGCCTCTGCCAGTTTAGAACCACTCCTGAAAGTCACTGACTGCTAACCTTGTGAAAGGCTATTAATTGAACCAAATGTCTGGATTCACTTTGAACTTGCTCTTCTAGCAGTAATGATACTCATGATTAGTCATTTGCATCAATAATCTTTCAGAATATCAGTGTGTCATGTTCCTCTAAATCAGCTCTGTTTATTGAAGTGCCAGAGCCAAATTAACTTGGTTATCAGAAACTACATGTGGGGTTCAGTGTGTAATAGTACTGTGTAAGCTCACTAATTTCCCCTTTTTTATCGTTGTGGTGACAGACCAATCCATAGTTCAGACCCAGGTATAGATAAGTTTGAAAGGTGAAAAAATTGTTGCATGGCCAACAAATCTGATATGGAAGTAATGATTGCGTTTACAAATTGCTTTGTAACATAGCTTGATGTCTACATTTATGCCATATCCAATGCACTGTTCATTATAAAAACTGAAACTGCCAGGTGAATTGAGAAAACCTGTATGGAGTAGAAGAAGAGTTCCCGAGAAGTATTTTGGTGGATCTACATACGTCATGCATAAACTCAAGGAGGGGTTGGAAATCACTTTCAGCCCCTTGTAGGAAGAAATTGCAATTTATTTAAGAGCAATTTGTTAACAACATGAAATTTAGTATAACACTGTTCATACCCTCTGGTATTGCAATACTAGGTCCATTTCTTTCACTTTTGCTGTTTCTGCTGCAAATGCACAGACAGATGAATGCATTGGTGAAATAACCATATAAGTTACATTTTTCATATTTCCAAGTAAAGCACTAATTTCTGAAATAGAAGAACTTCATCAACTGGTGTTGTCTTCATCCAACCTTATTTAGACTACCAACACAATTATAATTGCCTACCATATAACCGAAGATTTATCATATTTATTGAATTGAAGAAATTGGACTAGTATCGTTTTTGCACCAAAAAGTTCTCTTTAATGTTCAAAAATTAAAGTAACTAAAACAACTATTGGCACTTGAAAGCTTACTGAATATTGTGAGCAGTATGTGGCTTGAAAAGAATTGGTACCCTAGTGGAATCATAAGTATGTATGATACACAAGTTCATTATGTTTCCCTTTCTGACAAACTGTAAGTGGCATCTGTAACTGTTGTTGCAGATGACCTTGTCATATAATCCATGTCTGATGCTGGCAAGTTCTTGTCCAGCCTCGTGATCTGTTTCTGTTTGATTTAACTAGCAGAGGCACTTCCTAAACGTCCTTCTCAGGCAACGTAGCTCAGGCACCCTGAATGATGAAATCATGATTGACAGATTGTCATAATGAAGCACTACAGCAAACTAGAAGCTTATTTGCAATGGAGTACTTACAGACCTTTTATTTTCGAGAAGTAAACTTCTTGTTATCAGCCATCTTAGTGTTAAGCTGATACAGCAGTTTTGAGGGAGACGAGAAGTGTAAAACTACATCTTGTGCAACATCAACCACAGAGAACTCCTTGGACGTATTTCACATGCCAGAATGGCTACTGTTTGTTACAGTGACAGTGAAATGTCTCGTTCTTGCCCCAAAGACCCAGTGTCAGAAACTCCATTGCCTGTGCTACTCTGAATTGGTTAAATGGAGAGGTCTCAATTTTGCGTCATGTGATGGAGCGATTTTCAACGATTTAGTGGTTCTAAAATCGTATTTTTGGCCAAAACTGTACATTCCTGGCTAATGCACAAATGCCTTCATGAAAAGGGAGACGGTCAAATTTCGGAGGCAAGTGATCCCCAGTGATACATTACATTTATAACAGGTTGCAAAGATAGGCACCAAGAAACAGTTTGAAAGAACTTTTGGATTATGTAAGCAAATTGTAATTAAAAGGTATGGTATAGTACTCAAATATTCATGTACACAGTCATAATTTGCTAAATGCTAGTTATTAAGCATACTATACTACTTCAATTTTTGCGATACAAATTTGACTTGATTCATAAAATGTATGTTGTGTATGAATCTAATGAAAATAAATAAAGCAAATAAGCTACTGTGTCTACCACGAGAAGAAATGCTCCTGAAAGCAGCATTGGTAACTTTCTCTGTCTGAGTAAATAATTTTGCTGACAGGGTCCAGTTCTATTGCAATCAAGAAGCTAGGTGCAGCTGTAAGTACACACTCCTTGTGACAGGAGACAATGTAGTCAATGTGGATGGCTCATTATTGCTGTGACCAATAAATATCGAGTCTTTTGAAACTGAAACTGATGATGATTACACGCTGATCAAATGATTAGCAAGCATGAACTTCATAAACAAAAATGTTATTGTGGTGAATACTAAAAGAATTTTCACCAAGACAGATGTTAACATTTTAGGTGACTGACCCAGGTTGAGGGTAGGAGGGTTTCAAAGACACAGGAGATGTTACAGGAAGAGTTCCCACCCGTGCAATTCAGAAAAGCTGGTATTGGTGGGTAGAATCCACTTAGCAGAGACTGTGAAGCAGTCCTTGAAATGAAGGAGGTTGTGTTGGCAGCATGCTCACAACTGGGTGGTCCAGCTGTTTCTTGGCCATAGTTTGTCGGTGACCATTCAGGCAGACAGCTTATCACTTGTCATGTCACCATAGAATATCCTTACCCTCCTATCCCCTTTCCTGTTCCCACTACAGCACTAAACAGCACTCCTTCACAAGTGCGCACAGTCTTCTTTCTTCTCCTTTCCTGCTGCCCCCGCCCCTGCCCCACCCTGCCCTGCTCTCCAGCTAACCTCCTGACTGCACCTAGTTGCCCTGCCTTTGCCCCACCTCATTCTTGTTGTTCAGTTCCAATGAAGACGTTACTTGTTTCTTTTTCTTGTGCCTATCTGTGACTCATCTCTGCCATAAGGTGAGTAGCAAAATCCTTTCCATAAAACTGTCAATATACCCTCTCGGATTTTGCGTCGTTAAATACAGATGAGCAGCTCATTACCTTAAAAATACTTTCTGGCTCATCTTGATAAATGATAGGGGTTGGCAAGAGGCATGTCAGTCTTTGCAAAAGAAACATTATCTCCTCTGACGTTGTCTACATGTTCCAGTCTTGAGAATTCAAATATTGTGTATGTGAAATCCACTTAGCCTGGCCCTCAGGGGGCTCAGCATGTAGTTGTTGGGTACGGGCTTGGCGGCCCTGGGGTCCCTGAGCTGGGACTGGGAAGCGCCACCAGTCTTCAATACCGTAAGCTCTGAGCGTGCTACAATGACCACCATAAGGCACGACGGTGGAACGTTGTACGGTACAGAGCCCGGTGATCTTGGCTTAACTGCCTGGGTCGCAAGGATGGTATAAATGGTATAAACCTCTATAAAAAAAAACCTCAATCTCAAGGTGTGCTGTGCACCGAGTAGACACATGGCTGCTAGTGGGTGACCCCTGGGGAACGTGCCGCCCCCGGTTGTATTAGGCTTACCCAGGCAAGCGGGGCTCTGTCTGGATGGACATCCCTTTCCCTAGCTGCTCGTGGGACAGCCATGAAAAGAAATACGAATAATGCACAAGCACGAGTCTCTAAGAAAGGAAAGTTCAATGCTTTAAAGTATGACCCCCAATCGTTCCGTTCCCTGTCCGCACCAGGGGGAAACGGCGGTCTAAATTACCTGGTGAGACCTATTCTCCTCGATTTCTGGTTTGCAGCCAAACAGATAGGGGCTCATTTCTGACCACAAAGCCTCTGTTTTTTGTGGAAAATTTAGAGGACAAATTTGGAGAAGTTGAGGGCGTGTCTAAAATGAGGTCAGGAGCAGTCCTCATACAGACAGCATCCCCAGCACAGTCACTGGCAATGTTTGCTTGTGTCAAGCTCGGCGATGTTGCAGTCTGACGATGAGCTCCGAGCAAATTTGGAAAGCCGCAGTGTCCACTTTGTTCGACGTGTCTTCAGGGGACCTAAAGATAGTAGGGTCGCCACCGTCGCCTTCATCTTGGCTTTCGAGGGTGACACCTTGCCCGAGAAGGTCAAGGTCACGATCTATCAATGTGATGTTAAGCCTTATGTGTCTCCTCCCATGCGCTGCTTCAAGTGCTGGAGGTTTGGGCATACGTCATCGAGATGTGACGCCAACCCTACCTGTCGGGATTGTGGACGTGCCTCCCACCCCAACGACCCATGTTCGTCGCCCCCTATTTGTGTCAACTGCAGACAGAAACATTCACCTTGCTCATCAGACTGCGAGGTTTATCAAAAAGAATGGAAGGTTATGGAGTTTAAGACCTTGGACAGGCTCACTTACACAGAGGGTAAACGCAAGTATGACAGACTTCACCCTGTGCACATTTTGTTGACATATGCTGTAGCAGCTTCGATGTCGTCATCCCTGGCGATGAGCCCCCAAGCTCAGCGCTTTTTGTGGGCCCTCCAGTCCGGCTATCTATTCCTTCCTACCCCCCCCCCCCCTCCCCAGTAGTTGGGGAACACCCTCTTCCATTGCTCCCGTTTTCAACATTGGGAGTAACGATCCCTCCTTCTTTGGGGACTTCAACCCCACCACTGACCCGGAGAAGTGCCCGGCTCCCCTCGCGCGGAAGGGATCGCTTGGTGCCCTCCTTTCCACGGTTACTGCCCCTCTGGATGTCAGCTAGTGGCTGAAAAAGCCACCACCTGAGGGCCGTAGGGCTTCCAGGTCTTCCTTGGTCGGTGGGCCGGAAAAGCCCACCCAGCCTGATGACCCAAAGGACAAATGGGGCCCTACCAAGAAGGAGGAGGAGGAGGAGGAGGAGGAGAAGGACATAGCGACATAAAAAGAATTCACCACTGCACCTGAAGATGATTTGGAGCATCTAGCATCCACTCAGGAACTAGATGTTGCTCGACCCGCAGCTCCTAGCTCCTATGGAAGTTGATCAGGCTACTTCGCAATTGGTGGCGGAGAGCACTTTTAAGGCGTGACCTGGTCCCCCCCCCACCCCCTCCCAAGGTTCTTTCATGTCTCACAGCCGGATACCATTATCCTTCAATGGAACTGAGTGATTTTTACCACCACCTTGCTGAGTTGAAATAGCTTTTGTGCCGCTTCCCTGCCACTTCTCTGGCCCTACAGGAAACCTGGTTTCCTGTTCGGTGGACCCCCTCCCTCTGTGGCTACCAGGGTTACTATAAGAACTGCGTAGAATACGACAGGGTGTCTGGCAGTGTCTGTGTTTATGTTCTTGCCACTGTTCCTAGTGCCCCAGTGCCACTTCACACGGCTCTTGAGGCTGTGGCTGTTAGAATCTGGGCAGGAATGGAGCTTACCAACTGTTCCCCTGGATGAGGTTGTCCCTTTTGCTGACAGCTGCCTTGTTCACCCAGCTCCCCCGGCCATTCCTCCTGTTGGGGGACTTTAATGCCCACCACCCATTATGGGGTGGGGCCCAGATCTCGGGCCAGGGTAGGAACGTTGAGGCTCTCTTGGCACAGCAGGACATTTGCCTCCTTAACACTGGTGCTCCCACATATTTTAGCTTGGCTCATGGCACATACTTGGCCATCGACCTCTGTCTTAGTAGCCCAGGTCTTCATCCATACCTCAGTTGGAGGGTCCATGACGACCTCTGTGGTGGCGACCACTTTCCTATCCTGGTTTCTCTTCTTCAATCCCAATCCCCTGAGCAGCTGCCACGATGGTCTCTTCGTGGAGCTGACTGGGCAGCCTACACCTCAGCTACTATGGCCATTGCTCTGCTTCCTGGTGACATTGATTTGGCAGTGGACGAGTTCAATATGGTCATTGTTTCTGCTGCCGAGGCAACTGTCCTCTGTTCTTAAAGTACCCTAAGGCGTAGGTCAGTCCTTTGGTGGACACCAGAGGTTGCAGAAGCTATCCGGGACTGCCGGCGAGCCCTGCAAAGACACCGGCATCATCATTACCTATAGAATCTGGTTGCCTTTAATTGGATGTGGGCCCAGGCTCGGTGGATAATCCAGCAGTGCAAACAGGACAGCTGGGAACGATATGTTGCCACCATAGGTTCTTGCACCTCCCCATCTCTCAGGTGTGGTCGCGGGTTCGGCACATTTTTGGCTTTCGCCCTCATGCATCTGCCCTTTGCCTTTCTCGTTGGGGTACACTTTGTACTGACCCAATCGCCATCGCTGAACATCTGGCAGAGTACTTCCGCGACAGCAGGCTACAGCACAGAATTCCGTGCCATTAAAGACCAGGCTGAGCGTATGCAGTTGTCATTTCGCACACACTGTTGTGAACGATACAACGCCCATTTAGTGAATGGGAATTCCGAAGTGCCCGTACAGCTCGCCCCGATACCTCTCCAGTTGCAGACTGAATTTCCCCCCTGCGCGTCCGGGGTAAGAATAGGCCTGAGGTATTCCTGCCTGTCGTAAGAGGTGACTAAAAGGAGTTTCTACCCTCAAGGGGGAAGTTTACGCCTGTGTCTGGAGACAGACGGTTCAACAACTTACATTTGTGGTCATTATGGTTTTTTGCTTATTCTGGTTTCTTCCTTTCTTTTTCTTCTCCCTCTCTCACTGTCTTCCTTACTTTTTACCTTGCCTTCCTCTTATTGCCTTCTTATCCACCCTAAGGTCTCTGCCTCGGCGTTTGAGACAGTATGTCCTTTCTCTCCCTCTCTCCCTTTTTTTCCTGTTCTTCTTTCCTCCCTGTGCGTGCCTGAAGGCCAACCCACACACTCGCACGTGTAGCCGGTGATGGGGTGAAGTGTAATTCCCCGCCCTGGGTAGACAAGTAGGGCCTGGGCATACCCCCTGGTAAAGGACAGGCCCGGGGAGGGATGATTGCCCGAGCTGACACCTTCTGACCATGCCAATTGGTCCCTCCATCCGTTTCTTTGGAAGTGTGACCTGAGGTGTAAACATTCACCTAAGGTGGGAGCGCCTCTGAGAGGGTCCCCACAAGGAAGGAGCGTGCCACTGGAGATGCTGGCAATCATGGGGGATTCATCCGCAATGGATTTCTCTTCTTCTCTCTCGACTTCTGTCCAAAAACGAAAACTTGACCAGCCACCAGTAACAAAAATACTACTGTCTGCCCCAAAGTTCCTCATAGTTTCTACATCTGAGGATGGAAAGGATTTTTCATCTGTCAGCCCTTTCGTTATTCAGAAGGGCGTAGATGCCATAGCTGGACCTGTCAAGTATTGTACCAGGATGCGTAATGGTACCTTGTTATTGGAAACTGAGAGCGCCTTTCAGGCACAAAAACTCCTTCAGGCCACACACCTGTACAAGTTCCCTGTCCGAGTGGAGGCTCACCGCACTTGGAATTTGTCGCGTGATGTGGTATCTACTATATCACTCAACGGATTGACTGACAAGGAGATTCAGTCTTTCCTTGTTGAGCAGGGCGTGACGGCTGTCCATAGGGTCATGAAAAAGGTCGACAATGACCCTGTACTGACCGGACACTTTTCTTGACCTTTGATAGTGTTCAGCTGCCGTCGCGCATCAAAGCGGGCTATGAGGTTATTTCTGTTCGTCCCTATGTCCCAACACCTATGCGCTGCTACCAGTGTCAGCATTTTAACCACACTGGAAAATCTTGTTCTAATCCGACTAAATGCGTCACTTGTGGCAGGGACACCCACAAGCGTGACTGTCCGCCTCCGTCTCCTCGTTGCGTTAACTGTCAGGGTGACCAAGCAGCGTCCTGTCACAACTGTCCCATCCACAAGGATGAACACTGTATACAGGAAGTTTGGGTCAAAGTGAAAGTGTCCACCTCGGCTGCTCGCAAGGTTCTTGCTAGTAGGAAGCCCGCGCTGCTTCCAGCGGGGGATATACAGTACCATCCTCGCCTCTCCTTGATCTATCGTCGCATACATGTGATCTGATCTTTAGCGCCACAGTCGTCCATTCGGCCAGTGCTAAGATCACCTGGTCAAAGCCTCCTCTTCCTTCTGTCACCTCTAAGACACAAGCACCTTCATCAGCTTTTGCCAAGATTAAGACCCAGAAGACAGATGCACAGGCCTTCAATAAGGAACCGTCCCGTGAAGACTTCTTACGTACCCTGAACTCCCAGCCATGGACCAGTACTTCGAATAAACGACCTTCCAAGAAGGCTCATAGGAAGAAAAGTTCTCCTTCTCCGCCACGGTGCGTTTCTGCTCCTGCGCTATGCAGCGGTTGCCGCCCCAGGCCGTCATCCGTTTCGCCTGGCCACACCGCTGGTAGCCGAACATCTGGCCATTCACCAGCGGAGGAAGTTCCCCCTCCAGACCATGTTAACATGGTGGCTGATGAGCCCATTGAAAAAATGGACGATGACTCTCCGCGTATTGATAACGCCAGCAATGCTAGCTCGAAACCAGGCCCTCAGCAGCCTTCAAAGTGACCCCTTATTGCTTCTCCTTTTTCTTTTTCTTCTCACAATGGCAGTTCTTTGTTGTAATATTCGAGGCATTCACTCCAACTGAGAGGACTTAAAGTTGCTGCTATGCTTGCACTGTCAGCTGATAGTAGCTCTCCAGGAAATGAAGCTACGCCCGGGATTGTATTGACTTGGCACACTACACCTCTGTGCATTTTGACCTACCCCCTGTGGCAGGTATTCCGGCTCATGGGGGGGTTATGTTGCTCATCTGGGATGATACCTACTACAATCCCATCACATTGCACACTGATCTGCAGGCATTTACTGTCTGAATTACTCTCCCCATTTTCACATTTTCCATTTGCCTGGTGTTTCACTAAAGTATTTCTTGGTGCCACAGACCTGAATCACTTGATTCATTTTGCAAGTGATGATGTGTTTGTGTTTGTAGTCTTAAGTGGTATCATAATGGAATGATCCATCTGCCAAACTATAATTTCAATATCTCCTTTTCATTTCTCATACATTAATATACTTCTCCTGTGCTTGTGAATGATGCCTTTCATGAACTTAACTCATTGTAACCCTACTTATTCTGTTGTATAATGTTGTTTCTTCAGCAGTTTCTCCGTGTCAGATTGCTGAGTGTCTAACTTCATCCTCATTCTTAATTTCATTTTGTTCATCTGTTTTCTCTCAGTCTGTTCATTCTCTTAGGTTTTGAAGCTAAACACACTTCACTCTCTTGATTTGTTTCATTTCTTCACTGCTCTGTTTCTTTCTTGTCAGTTCACCACAGGCAGTATCTTCTCCGCTGTTACATAACAGCATCCTGATAAATGTTAATCTTGCACAACACACTAAAATGCCACTTACTATACAGTTCACTATCTTAAACAATCCACTTCCACTTAACATTGTTTCATTCTCACTTTCCCTTGATTGGCCATAATAGATTTCCAAAAATACAGTAACACAGTGAGAGGATAAAAGATTTACTGTGGTGTTATCAGTAATAATCCTGAGTAAAATTACTGGACTGATCAGAAAGTCCCTTGCCATCATAGATCATAGAATATAAGTGACCATGACAAACTTCATGTTTGTGAGAAGTGGAGCATCATCATCGTCTAGAGAAATAAAGTTACTTCTGCTTGAAATGATGGTTTCTTTGGGTTATAACATGTTGTTCTGATTGTCTGTAATATTCCTTTTGAGCTTTGTGCAGCACTGAGTATAGTTGAGCTGCATCTGGCATCACCACAAGTGCACTGCGTCACACACTGCTCAAAGGAATGTAGACGACATGAACACCCAATGGAAAGTAATGTCAACTGCATTATTTGTTTGAGGTTTATTTTCATCACTAATATGTCATTCAGTACAAGTCAGTCATTGTGTAATGCAGAAGAGAAGATGAAAATGTGCTTTTATTCTCGAGCTGACAGAATACTCCACTGGTAAGGCTGCTAACTACCGTAATGAATACGTAATGAGTGTCTGGTCAGAGTCCATAACTTTTACTGAATCCAGAAGGACTTGACAGATGGGAACTCATGCAGCAGTTGTCTCACCATTGCCTACATATACACTTCTGACACGCCTAAACCTCCTGATGTCAGACACACTAGTACTAAACATTGCGTGTTGATAGAGTATCAACCAAAACACTGATTTAGTTTGTGATGTATGCTGTCATCCAATAGAAGATGCATGAACAGTAATTAATAGTAAAATCAAAAGTACATAGTATAGGCAAGACATACCTGTGTAAGGGATAGGGAAAGGACATTTCCGAGTTTGTAGCACTGACCTTTCGACAATCTGCTTTCACTTCATTAGTTCAAACTACTAAACCTATAGTGTATATATGTACAGATAATCACACCTATTTATAAAAATGTGCTCTGTAGGTTTGCTACTTTCAACTAACGAAGGAAAAGCAGGCTACCAAAAAAAAAACACTGCTACATACTCTGAAAAATCCTTTTACATAATAGAAACATGTTCTCCCATATAACTATTTCACATGTCATCTGTTAAAATAATTGCCATCAGAGGGTTTTGAACTCATGACCTTTAGTAGAATGATCTGACACTTTACCAACTCACCTACCAGAGATATTCATGTTTAGAGCTTATAGATACTGTTTGCCTAGACTGTTTACACATCTTCTCCTGGATGGTAGCATACAGTACAAACTAAGTCGGTGTTTTGGTTGACACTCTATTGACACACAATGTTTCATACTGATCTGAGTGTCTGACATCTGGAGGTTTGGGTGTGATCTGGAGATCCCCACCAACACAAAGCAGGGTGATGGAATGTTCAATATTGCTCTACAATGTACTGAAACATTCTGGAAGATTCTCAAACCTTCTGGAAGACTTTACAACATTCCAAAACATTCTAGGCCATTATGGAACATTCTGGCCTGTCACGGAAACTTTGGCACTCGATTCCCAGCTGCTTTGCACCATTCTGTAATATGCACATTGCTATGAAGCTCTCATTTGACATCTATATCTTTGAAACCTATTCATGCAGTTCCAAAACAAAGCCACTTTCATGGATGTGGGAAGAAAGGGCTCCCATACCATATAACCCTTACAGTGCTACACAAATAGGGTGCACAGCTATAGCGAAATAAGGGGGACATGCTGCTTCTACTTTTATTACATGTGTTGATTGATTATCAGCTTTCGTGATTTTTAAATTTTTATTCAGAATTTTGAAAGGTTTTGTTGTATTTACAGGTAATCTCTGTGTGTTTGCTTATTTGAATCACCGTCATTTGTTATTGTTATGGTAGTGGATCACAGAAAGCTATCCGATGGTTCTGATAAAGTAACTCTGTTGCACTTAATTCTATTTGATAAGCTCATACAAGAGGGATAGAAAAAAAATATGGTTCAACAATAGGAGGCCAAATGTCCTGGATGTCACAAGGGGTGTAGTGCAAAGTTTCTTTATTGTGAAGTGGTATTTTGTATGTGTCCCCTCTATACGCATATGCCACAATATATGTTATAGCTGGAAAAGACTTAGCCACACTCAAGTATCAAAGTGAAAATCACCTTGAAGCAGTCAGTACACAGTTAGTTATGAAGACAATGTTAGTATTCTCTTCTCTCATGTAGAAAAGATGACAATAATCGTGCTTCTAATGAACTTGTGATTGTTTGCGTGCGCAACGGCGTGTACGCCCACACACACACACACACACACACACACACACACACACACACACACACACACACACACTATTACTGTATGCAGTGTATTGCTCAATGCCTAAGGTGCATTTTTCTGCTGTCCTCTCTAATCTAAATAGTGTAATACTGTAATAAAGAATTCCCAACAAACAAGAAAACAATTCTTAGTTGGCAAAAGAAGGCAATCAGATACAATTCTAGACTGAAAATTGAAGAATTGTACACCATACTACAAAAAAATGAGTACAAATAGTAATGTCCCTCTTTATTCTAAATTGTTCAGTACACACATAGGGAGGGAACATCTCATGAACAATGACAGTTCATCAACATCAGAGGAATTAAAGCAGCAGACAGACATCCCAGCTGCCAGACTTGGTTACATACACTTAGGTTTACAGTTACTAATAATTAACAGACTGCTAGCACATGTGTGAGGTCTGACACTGTACTCAAAACACCACAAATAACTGGCTTAGACAGCAGGCATTTTATTCAATGCGAGAATTTAATATTGGTCCATAAAATACTATTGAGTACTAATGTTGTGTTAGTTATGTTGTATGTTTGTTTATGTATGAGTTCTCCAATCATACTGTAATCATTGGCAGATACTTTAATCTCCCAACAATTAATTGAGAAAATTACAGTTTAATTAGTGGTGTGCATGATAAGATGTCCTGTGAAATTTTACTAAATGCCTTCTCTGAAACCTACTCATTATGCCAATATATTGAATGTAATGGCAACAAGTAGATCTGACCCATTTGATGATATTCACATCAGAAATTGTATCAGTGACCATGATGCACTTGTGGCAACAATTATTAGCAAAGAACAAAGAACAACTAAAACAAGCAGAAAGATTTATGTATGTCCTGTAAACTACATAAAAAATCAGTAGAAAACAGAGATTAATGCATAAAATGTGTAAATCGAAGCGTAGGGCTATAGATAGTGAGATACGGAATGAAACGTATTTGGCTGTGTAGAGGGTAATGTAGCCTTTAGTGCCATAGCAGCATACTGACCTGAGATCTTTCACAGAACCCTAAGAAATTCTGGTCATATGTAAAGGCTGTTAGTGGCACCAAAGTTAGTGTCGAGTCGCTAGTGAATGTGACAGAAACTGAAACTGAGGGAAGAAAAGTAAAAGCTGAAACACTTAACTCTTCTTGCAAATGTTCCTTTACAAAGGAAATCCCAGAAGAATTACCCCAATATAATCCTAGTACAAATAACAAGAGGAGTGAAATAAGTATTACTGTCAGTGGTGTTGAGAAAAAGCTGAAATCATTAAGAATGAACAAGGATCCTGGGCTCAATGGAATCCCTGTTGGATTCTATACAGAATTTTCAGATGATTTCCCCCCTCCACCACCACCCCCACCACAACCACCACCACCACCACAACCACCACCACCACCACGCATATCTTCTAACTATAATCTATTGTAGATCACTTGAACAAGAAACATTGCCCAGTTTCTGGAAAAATGCACTGGGCACACCCATGTACAAGAAGGGAGGTAACATTGATTTGTGTAGAATCTTTGAATATATTTGAAGCTCAAACGTAATGAGATATCTTGAACAGGATGATCCCATCAATGTAACCAGCAAGTATTCCTGAAATATTAATCATGTCAGACCCTACTCACACTTTCTCCAATGACATACTGAAAGCTTTCTATCAAGGTAATCAGGTAGATGCAGTATTTGTTGACATCTGAAAAGCATTTCACTTGATACCATATTTATACTCATTGCAAAAAGTATGATCATATGGGGTATCAAGTGAATTTTCTGACTGGATTGAGGACTTTTTGGTAGGGAGGACGCAGTGTGCTGATTTGGGTGGAGAGTCATCCTATGAGTATAATATCAATGATTCACTGCTGGAGTTAGCCTACTCGTACAAATGCCTGGCTGTAACACTTTGTAGGGGTATGAAATGGAATGATCACATAAGTTCAGTCATGGATAAAGCAGTGGAGACTTCAATTTATGGTAGAATACTGGGCAAGTGCAACCAATCTACAAAGGAGATTTCTTACAAATCACTTGTGTGACTGGTTCTGGAATATTGCTCGATTGTGTGGGACCCATACCAGGTAGGACATATACAGAGAAGGGCAGCATGAGTGGCAGCATGAATGGTCACAGGTTTATTTAAACTGTGGGAGAGTCTTGCGGAGGTACTGAAGGAAATTAACTGGAAGGCTCTTGAAGACAGATGTAAATTATCCTGAGAAAGTCTGCTAATAAAGTTTCAAAAACTGGCTTTAAATGATTACTCTAGGGACATATTACAAATTCCTACATATTGCTCACTTAGGGATTGTGAAGATAAGATTAGAATAATTACTGCACACACAGAGGCATTGAAACAGTCATTCTTCCCGCACTCCACATGTTAATGGAACAGGAAGAAATGGTAATAACTGGTACATTGGACATATCCTCCACTATGGACCTCATTGTGCTTTGCAGAGATTAGATGTAGATGTAGGTGTAATGTACTGTTACAATATGAAATTATACTGTGATGATAAGGGCTTTGAATATTCATTTCCCTGGTGTGCAATATATACAAGATAGACTTCAAGAAGACTACTATAATTTCAATTCTAAAGAATTCAGATACTGACAAGTGTTAATATTACTGATCTAAGAGTTTAATAAGTAATTGTTGCAAAATATTGATGTGGGTGATTTACAGAAGAATAGAAAAACTGATGGAAGCCGACCTTCAGCAAGGTAAGTGTGGGTTTTGGAGAACTGTAGAAACCATGTGACACCATACCAGCTCTACAAATTGTCTAAAAAGACAGGTTAGAGAAAGGAAAGCATACATTTATAGCATTTGTTGAGTTTGGGAAAGCTTCTGACAATGTTGACTTGAATACACTCTTCGGTATTTTGAATGTAACAGAGATAACATACAGAAAGTGAAAATTTATTTATAACTTGTACAGAAACCTGACTGTAGCTATGAGTCACAGGACATGAAAGAGCAGCAGTGGTTGAGAGGGGGTTGAGACAACATTGTATCCTATCCTGTACGTTGTTCAGTTTGTATATTGAGCAAGGGGTATAGAGAAGCAAGAAGAAATTTGGAGATGGAATTGCAGTATTGAACTTTCCATGCAGATCATATGAACTATGAGGGTTGATCCTGAAGGAATGTTCCCAAAGATCTCCAACTGCACTGGAGGATGCTAGGAGCGACGTTCTTGATTAATGGATTAAAGTTAAGTATCAAACTAATTACGTCCGCTTTCTGAATTCTCATTCCTTGTCATGTTCCAGACCTCATGTCAGTATAGTTCTTCCCTCCTCACGCCAGCCTGTGTGAGCTAAAACGCATGCATTTCAGCCTCTACTTGTAACACGGTGTTGGCTCTTCTGCTAACCCAAAATTGGCGACAAGGAGTAAAAATGGTGTATTACCTATACTGACATATGTCGTTGAGACTGCCCTGATTTAATGTAATGGCTCCAGATGTACTGTCCGAATTTTATCGCTTACAGAATCAGCAGACACGGGCATTACTGTATGCCCTTGGACAGCTCATCCAGGGTCAACGTGCAATGCAAAACGATGCAGCAGCCGCTGCTCCACCACTAATGAAGCCACAACACGCAGTTGCACCGACCTTCAGACCTTTTGATGCTGCACTGGAAAGCAGGACAGAGTGGTCACGCCAATTTGGATTCCATCTCGCCACCTACAGAATTCAAAGTAACGAGCGGCAGCCATTTCTTTTGTCATCCGTCGGTGTGCAAACCTACCGTGTGATAGTCAAATTATTTCCCCGACGTGACATAGCAACTCTGTCCTACGAAGAAATTTTGTCTGCATTAGATGCATATTTCAAACAATCAGTCAATGTAGTTGCGAAACGGTATACCTTCTTTCGTACAAAACGTATGGCAGGTCAGACTAAGCGGGAGTGGTTTGCAACCTTGCAACCCCTTGCTAGGGATTGTGCTTTTGAGTGTCAATGTGGACTCAGATATTCAGATACTATGGTATGTGATGCAGTTGCACAGAACGTTTCTGATGTTCATTTAAGGGAACAGATTTTGAAACTAGTCAATCCTTGTTTTCAACAAGTGATGGACATATTGGATAAGCAGGACACACTTGACTTTGCTTAAGAATCATTTGAAATTTCGCCAGCCTTGTGTCAGGTTAACTGGCCCACCGGGCGAGCTGCACGGAGTAGTAAACAGCCCTCGCACCCAGCCGCGCTGCTGCCGCCAGGCTCTCAGCCACGTGTGCCGCGCCGGCAAGCAAATGCAGTGCTCAAATCATGCCTGCGGTGTGCTACTAAACGTTCGCGTGAGAATTGCCTCTCATGTCAAGCTATTTGCTTTTACTATAATAAAAAAGGGCATGTTCAGAGTGTCTGCCATAAAAAGCTCAGATCGGAAACTCAAATCCATTCCAGGCCCTTTGCTTTGCGCCAGAGCCGGAACCGGAACCGAACCAGGGATACTCAGGCTCGTGAAACTTTGCCCATGGAAATTCATGTCATTCATTCCTCTCCGCCCAGTGCCACTCTCTCTAACAATGACTGTGTTCGTACTACAAATAGTGTGCATTGACATCACCGGAACTCCCGTCAAGTCGCAAGTGTTTTTATACCAGTGTCCGTTCACGTTCCGTGAGACAGTCGCTCTTTTCGTTAGCAGGAAAATAAACTTTTTGTCGACTTGGACATTAACGTCAAAGTGATACCATTCCAGCTCGATACCGGAGCTGCAGTTTCACTGATCAATCACGACACTTACAAACAGCTGGCCACACCTCCATTGTGTGCCGCAACTTTTACATTAACTAGCTATTCAGGTCAAGAGATCCCTGTGTTAGGACAGTGCAGCCTTCTTGCAACATACAAAGGACAAACACAACTTTTGTCATTTTACGTCCGTTGTTCTTATTCTGCAGTGAACTTGTTTGGTTTCGATTTATTTCAGTTGTTTGTATATAGTAAATAAGATCCTATCAGTGAACCAGACTATGGCTTCAGACAGTGTTTCTCGTCTATGTGAAGAATTTGCAGACATTTTTGCACCAGACCTCGGTTGCACTAAGAACTATAAAGCACATCTGGAACTGAAAGTAAATGCGCAACTGAAATATTTCAGAGCACGCAATGTTCCCCACACATTGCATGATGAGGTTGCAAAAACATTAGGCCTACATGATTTGGAATCACAAGGTGTAATTGAACGTCTGCAGGCTTCTCTCTGGGTACCACCCTTAGTAATTTTGCCAAAAACTTCCGGAAAATTGAGACTTTGTGTGGACTACAAGGCAACAGTGAATCCACAACTAGTGATTGTAACTTTTCCTTTACCCCACCCAGAAGATCTTTTTGACAAACTGTGCCCAGGCACATATTTTTCGTAGTTGGACCTAGCAGATGTGTACTTGCAAATGCCGGTGGATGAAGAATCTCAGCGCGTTTTGGTGGTTAACATGCATCTTGGTTTGTATCAATTCAGATGACTGCCATTTGGGTGTGCATCCGCCCCTGCATTGTTTCAGCAATATCTACAAACTGAATGTGCGTCGGTCCCTACTGCAGCAGACTGTGTGGACGATATTGTGATCTCTGGAAAGACGGAATAAGATCATTTAGCCAATCTCAGAACAATATTTCAGGTCTTTCGACATAATGGTCTTCGCTTACGGAAGGACAAATGTGTGTTTTTTGCTCGTTACATGCCTTACCTGGCCCATGTACTCAATGCCCAAGGCATACATCCCAGTCCCACGCACATCCATGCTGTAGAAGACTTGCCTTCGCTGCAGAATTTGAAGCAGCTACAGTTGTGCTGGGAAAAATCACTATTATCACAGATATGTGCCGCATGTCTCTTCCATTTCAGTTCTGCTTCATTGCTTACGCCGTAAAGGTGTTCTTTTCGTCTGGACAATGGAATGCGAATGTGCCTTTTGCCGGTTGAAATCGGCATTGCTTTCCAATACTTGCCTTTCGCCATTCGATCCCCAGAAGCCCCTTTTGTTGATGGTTGATGCATCAGATTTCGGGATCGGTGCTGTGCTTGCACACAAAGATGGCTCGCACGATCACCCTATTCCCTTTGCGTCCAAATTGTATCTTGTATCGGTCCACTGCTAAGCACAGAAAGGCCGATGCATTGTCTCGTTTGCCTGTTGCTGAGAATAGGGCATTCGATTCCTCTGAACTTGCTTGCGTGTTCATTGATTCAGAAACCGATGACATTGTCGAATCATTTCCAATTGATTTTCGTCATGTAGCTACAGCCACAACTGCTGACCCTGTCCTTGCTACTGTTCTGCATTTTGTTGCTACAGAATGGCCCTTGTCAAAGTTACGGATCAGGGACCCGTTGGTTCGCCGACTTTTTGCTCACAACCAGAGACTTTTTGTTCCACGTGGTGTTTTGCTGTTGCGTTCTGATAATGATCAGTCCAGGGTCATGGTCCCACGTTCGTTACAGTCCTCTGTCTTAAAGCTTTTCCACCGAGGACATTGGGGTATAGTGGGAACGAAACAACTTGCTCGTCAGCACTGTACTTGGTTCGGAATGGATGCTGTGATTATGAATATGTGCCCTTCTTGCATGGTGTGTGCCGAACAACAATCGGCACCACCGCAGAAATTTTTTGCATGGCCAAAAGCCACTTTCCCTTGGCAACGCTTACACATCGTTTTTGCTAGTCCATTCTGGAATGCTCGATGGTCGGTTGTGATAGATTCATTCAGGAATTTTCCTTTTGTTGTCCGGATGTCTTGCAAGACATCATCTGTCACCATCCAGGTGTTATCTACTACCTTCTGCATTGAAGGTCTTCCACAGACTATTCTTTCCGACAATGGCCCACAATTCATGTCTGCAGAATTTCAGTCATTCTCCAAGGCCAATGGTATTCAACATTTGATGTCCGCGCCGTTTTCGCCACAGTCAAATGGTGCCGCTGAACGATTCGTCAAGACTTTCAATTCACAGATGTTTCAGTTGAAAGAGTCACATTCTTGGGAGGATGCGTTATTGCTCTTTTAGTCCTCGTATCACTCTCAGCCCCGAGGTGGTCGCTCGCCGGCTGAATTGCTGCGCGGTCGCCATCATCAAACCTTGATGCCTTTGCTACATCCACCGAATCCGGTTCCTGTGCAGGGACAGACACCTGCTTTTGCCCCAGGTGACGTTGTCTACTACCGCCACTGTCAGGGTTCATGGTATTGGCTCGAAGGGCGCATTCTCTGCTGCCTCGGACGCACTATGTATCTGGTTTTGGGGGTCTATGGTGAGGTGCGCCGGCATCTCAATCAGCTGCAAATCTGTCGTCGCACAGGATCTGCCACTTGCCGTCTGCTTTCAGCGATGGTGCCGTACGGTCAGCGCCCTGGGGACGCATCTACTGGCTCGGACGCACTATGTATCTGGTTTTGGGGGTCTATGGTGAGGTGCGCCGGCATCTCAATCAGCTGCAAATCTGTCGTCGCACAGGATCTGCCACTTGCCGTCTGCTTTCAGCGATGGTGCCGTACGGTCAGCGCCCTGGGGACGCATCTACTGGCTCGCCTCAACCCCATGTGTTACCGACCCAGTCTTCCATTTAGACCCATGGCGACGTGCCACCGCTGCCGCCTGTTCTCCTGCCGGGGATGCCCACAGTGGATGCGTCGCTGCAGCTGCCAGGCGTGCCCCTGGGTCACACGCCGCCGATCACTCCCCATGACCAGTTGTCCTCCAACATGGAACCCTTGCCCGCTCCGGACCATATGTCATCTTCGCCTGTCTTGTGCCCCGGGCCGATGGAGGTCGACCCTTCCGCCCCTCCTGTCTCTCTATGGGCACATACACCGCCTGTTGGCGTGCACCCTGGAGTAGGTTTTCAGGCGTTCCCTAGGTCCCTGCAATCCTGTTGTTAGGCTCCACACCTCATCGCATATGTCAACATGGGGTCCTCCCCACGGCGGGCGGAGGCCTTATACCACAACCATCTGCTGATTTGCAGGGGAGGAATGTGGTGTCACCACCAGACACCACACTTGCTAGGTGGTAACCTTTAAATCGGCCGCGGTCCGTTAGTATATGTCAGACCTGCGTGTCGCTACTATGTGATTGCAGACCGATTGCTGCCCCATGGCAGGTCTAGTCTAGAGAGACTCCCTAGCACTCGCCCCAGTTGTACAGCCGAATTTGCTAGCGATGGTTCACAGTCTACATACGCTCTCATTTTCAGAGATGGCAGTTTAGCATAGCCTTCAGCTACGTCATTTGCTACGACCTATCAAGGCGCCATATTGAGTTACTATAATTACTTCAAGAATGTATTCTGAACAGATAATATTGTGAATCATGTACCATCAAGAGCGACTTTCATCATGAATAGATTAAAATTAAATATCAAACTAATTACGTCCGCTTTCTGAATTTTCATTCCTTGTCATGTTCCAGACCTCACGTCAGTATAGTTCTTCACTCCTCACACCAGCCTGCGTGAGCTAAAACACGTGCATTTCGACCTCCACTCATAACATGGTGTTGGCTCTTCTTCTAACCCAAAAAACAAAAAAATGAAGACATTGAGAACTGATGTAAAAAGTTAATGGGATGTATGTCACATTAGGTTCCATACTAGATATTCATGTAGCAATAAGTATTGTGACCAGGTACCAAACATAAGCTAGTCTGTGTTTATGGAATGTTTTACAATTTGTGCTCCATTAAATTAGGTGAACCATAAAATGAGCTTGTTGTGTGCTAAGGATAAAAACTGTACTGATACCATAATTGGTTATGTTCACTCTGATTGGGCTGGTCACAGAGGACATACAAGTCCAGAAGTGGTTGTCTTTTCAAAGTTTTGGGTTGCAGAGTTTCTTGAGCATCTAAGAAACAGCCTACAGTTCCCCTGTCGTCAGCAGAATCAGAATTTTTAGCCTTAAGTATGGCGAATAGTGAAGGCTGTCAGCACAGTACTATATAACATAGTGTCTCTGGCAGTCAAAGAGCTGTTGTTCTGCATGAAGATAATATGCCCACAACAAGCTTTTGCAAAACCCCACAGATCCATCAGACTGAAGCATATATATGTCAAAATTTTGCTTGTGAGGGCGAAAGCTTTTGTGAAGAAGTTGTGTTAATGTATGTTAGCACAAATGAGCAACAATCTGATGTTATGACACAGCCAGTAGGTCATAAAAAGTTTTAGAACTTTACAGCCTTGCTAGGACTTACTCAAATCTTATAATTTTTGTAACGCCAATAATTAACATTGAGGGGCTCCGGAACGCCCTGTACTTGCAATGTTAAAATAACGCTTATAAATTACATCTTTCCTCACAAAGTATTTGAGGTAGGAAGTTGAACTTTTTACAGATTATTTATTGGAATATGGGCTACAACTTAACACAGGGATTTTACAAAATTTTAGTTCAGTTATTAAAGATGATTTTTTTTCAATTGTAATGAAAATTCACAACATTTTTTTGCAATTTTTTATTTATATATTCAAAAATATACAGTTTTTTGGAAAAAGGCTGTGTTAAATTATGCAGAAGGCACTGTGTAACATTTACTGAAAGTTTGAAACAAATATGTTTGGAAGATCCTTAGAAAACATGTAATTAGTATGAGAAAATAAAAGTTTTGGGAACCGAGCATCAAAGATTGGATTAACTTTTTAGTGCATTCCAGGTCCATAGGATGGATTATCTTCACCCTCTGCGAACTCCTCCTCCAGCTTCCTCTTGTTCCTCCTCCTGTTTACTCTTGCTTGTATTTCTAGACTCTTTACAGCCCTGTCTGCAGCCTGAAGGCGTTCCTTGTCTAAAGCAAGCATCGCTTGTACCATGTTAGAATGTCATTATTGACAGTAATAACACATACCTTTGGCTTTCCAACATTTCTCCTTTTCTTAAAAGCCTTCAGAGGATTTCTAATAACTTTACTTTTACTCATTATTATACTTCAACAAAACAGAGACTCAAGAAACAGAATTAATTACGAATATTTTCGAGATAACGACAGAGTAAATAAACATGAAACAATCGACAACCACACCAGCGATATATATTGAACCATCACAGGTTAGCCACAACACATAGTTTATCTCACATCACTAAAATGTACCTGATGAACACGGACGTTAATAATAACACCATTTGACAGCAGTTTAACAGCGCCACAGTGGGTCACACCCATGTAGAACACATTTAAAAAAAAATTTAAAAATAGTTGTAGTCTTCGGAATTGAATAAATTATATATATATTAAAAGGTAATAGTCTGCAGATTCAGAAAACGCAAAAAAGTAAAAATTGAACTTTTCATGATTTTGAGCCTTTCCGGAGCCCCTTAAGGGAGGGCATTAGCCTTACAATGTGAATATTCTTTTAAAAAACAGACACACTCATTAATGAGCTTGATTTACTGGATCTGATTACAAAAGACCTAGATCTGCTTTGTGACAGTACACTAAATGTACTGGATACCCAGCATATTCATATCTGAAACAGTTCAGTCAATTTGTCCTATGCATATCATCTTCGAAGGCGATCAGAGCACATTTCTCCATTTTTGTCCCAATGAATCAAACTACATTTCTTGTTTTTTTTTCAGATTCATTCCATGTTCATTCCATTATCGTTTTAATTCTTCTCTGGTACTGCATGTAAAAAAACACCACTTTGTGTAAAATTATTTAAAAGTGCGGTAAGAAATGTAAAACTAAAAGCATGTTATTTATTGAGTGGGAAACAGGTGCTGATAAAATTTATAAATTGTATAAATCTGAAACAAAAAACCAACATTACACTATAATAGTGTATCGCATTTCTTTTAGTAGTGTTTGAGGAGCTGGCATATGCGTTTTCTAGTGGCGATCGAGGGAAACACTGTACGTAAACATATTGTAAGATACTGGCATGTTACTTATTTCATAATTTGCTTTTTAATTTACGTCGATTTCATGGAAAGCTCTCAAATGTCTGTACAAATCCTTCCTGATTGTAAAATTGAAACCATATATTCCACAGAGTGCCTTCCACAAATCCCTGTTTCCACTATAATCTGAAATAAAACGCAGATCATCAAAATTTTAAGAGGTCTTGTGTATGTGTCAGTTAATTCTTATTAGAAAAACTACACAGTTAACTGTTAATTATATCGTACTTCGTGCCAGAGAACTTATACGTTGCGATGTATCATAGCAATCTTATTTCTTAGCAACACTTTCGCGAATTCGGTGGTCTAGACAAATATCTCTCTCCACAGCACTAGGGTCATCATGTGACCGATTTCAGATAAACTTCCTTCTCACACTATCGTATGACACTCACGCCAGATTGTATTTAAGAAATTTGTCAGTGGCCTCTATGGTGCTTCTCTGTCGATTACACCCGTGTTGGTCGTTGTTGATCTTTCGAGAATAGAAACTGCACAATTTTCTTTTGTCATATCTATCAGCACTCTCGCTTTTGTTTACAAATAGCTCATTGGGCAAACCATCGTCATCTCAGTAAATTAATTATCCTCGTCAACGAAACATCTTATAAGAAATCGTTTGCGGGTATACGAAAAATTAACACAAATGCCACATATTTCCCTGCATTCAAGGGTCGCTGACAACATATGCCTAATCATACTACGTCGTGGCTGCGGTACATAAAATTTAATCGGGCTCTAACATTATCTCTCGTACACTGCTCGTTATTTAAATGGTTTTACTGTTGCTATTGTTTCCGTTACATACAATTTTTTTTAGGAAACATTGATAATTGTACCATTTTTCGGAAACAGGTAGAACAATCGACAAAGTACTGCACTATTATTCCATTACTGCTAGGGATATTTTTGGGATTTATGTCTTTAAAGCAGAATTTCATGTTCTGTGAATTTCCTGTCATCAGTTATTTTTTGCTCTGTTGTCGAATTTGTTTATGATGCTCATTACCTACTGTTGGTGGAAAATAATCCAGCATGTAATCGATTACACCACGAAACATGGTGTAAGAAAGTCGTATATGTTGGCACAGCTGAAGCAAAGATGAGTCACTTACCTCAGGCGAGGAAAGGAGCGCAGTTCTATTCTTGCTGTATCAGGTGTAGTTGCTGTTTGAGTGTTTGATAATCGAACACTTGTAATGGTTGACGGTAAGCGTGTGCAAATAGCATTTTACAAATAGTGTAGACGGCAGAGTCTGTTGAGTGATGAAGAATGCATTGCTAGTCGATTTAAGTAGTATGCTTCTGGTATTTTATGTTGTGACGTATTTCCCTGCACAGATGCCTGCATTTTGTGCACAGTACGTTAGCTGTAAAGTGGCATAGGTAAACACGTGGTTTATTTCTGGTTTAGGATAGTCGTAGAATTCTAGCACTACTACTTACATATGATTAGAGTTTAAGAGAAAGAGTTTAAGCACGATGCGGAACAGAAGTGTTACCCAGTGAAATAAACATCGAGAAAATGAAGGTTTCCGTTTCGTATGCAGTTTAATATGAATAGCAGGAGCCATTTTACGTGTACTGCCTTTCCACGTGTTTGCCATGTTGAAAAGCAATAGAATGGTGTTCTAATTTTCCTTCTACTTCTATGTTTTGAAACAAGTGTGCCCCTAAACCTGTCTCACTACTATCTGTCATTATACAGAATGGTAACGACATAACAGGTCTATACAACATTTGACTTTGGGACAGTTGTTGTTTTATTTTCACGAATGCATCCTGACATTCTTGTGTCCAATCCCAAACAGTATTCTTGTTTAGTAAGTTACATAAGCAGTTTGCATTTAAAGTTTGGGTACTAAGAAATTTTCTATAGAATCCAGTGAGACCAAAAAAGGACTTGGGTTGATTTTTGTTCTTGGGAGTAGGGAAGTTTACAATGGCCTCAAGTTTATCCTTATCAGGTAAGATTCCCTTTTCTGAAATATTATGCCCCAAGAATTTCAGTTCATTAACTCCAAAACAACATTTTTCCAATTTTACGGTCATTCTCCCTTCCCTCAATTTTAAACAGACTTGTCTCAGAAGGTTTAGATGATCTTCCCAGGTTTTTCCAGTTACAAGAATGTCATCTACATATACTATTAATTTTGAAGACAATTCATCACCTAATACAAAATCCAGTGCTCTGATAAATTCAGCCACAGATACATTCAATCCAAAAGGACAACACAATATTGGTAACTTTTGCCACCATACAAAAAGGCAGTATACTTCCTAGAATAAAGTTCAAGTGGTATTTGGTGAAAACCAGATGTCAAGTCTAGGCTACTCATAAATTTTACATTATCAAATTTGTGCAAGAGTTCATCCATATTGTCAGGATGGTCATTTTCTCTAATCAAAAACTTATTAAGGTGCCTAGAGTCAAGTACAGGTCTAACCCCACCATTTCTCTTAGACACAACTACTAATGGGTTGATGTAAGCACTTCTACTTCTTTCTATAATCCCCCAAGTTTCCATTTTTTGGAATTCCCTTTCTACATCTTTTTTCCTGGAGAATGAAATGCCATATGGTTTTAGGAAGAAAGGATGATGATCTCTGAATTGAAGTCTGCACTGATAGTCTTTTACCTTCCCTGGTCTCTCACTGAATGTATCCTGAAATTCCCATAACACTTCTCTTAACTGATTTTTCTGACTTTCACTTAGATTTACAGCTTCCTTCAATTTGACTTCGACTAATTCTTCGAAATTTTGTTCATTTATAAGATCAAAGGATGTGTTATCTCTTATGACTTGATTATCTACTTTGTTTACAACAGCTTTGATATGGTTGCAAGAATTACTACAGTTAAGGATGTACATTTCTGTTTTCAGAATACTATTTTTCTCAGGTTCAGTAATTATAACAGTCTTATCTTCCCAAGAGAAGCTTACACCCACTTTTAAGACCCAATCCATGCCAAAAATGATATTTTCTTCTAACCTTGGGACAACAAGGCAACCCTGCTCAAATTCCACATTTTCAATTTCAAACGTTAACAATACTTGACTCTTAACCACCTTACTTTGCCTACCAGTGGCACCTCTGATTTTTACCCCTACAACTGGCATTTCTACAAAGTTCTTACCATCTCTAATTTTATCTCTAAATTTTTCTGATATTGCACATATGGGGCTTCCTGTATCAATAAGACAGTGCCCTTCCCACTGATTTATTTTAATGTATGGACAGCCTAATTCCTTTTCATCTGCCTTCCCCTCGGGGACTTCATATAATAAATCTTTTTCAATTTCTTTATAATTTCCATCTACTTCCTCCCTTTCAGTCTTCATCAGGTATACCTGATTTTCAGATTCTAAGTTACTAGTGTCAAGTTTACACTTTGGCTGCACACAAAATATCTCCCTACTGTTTATGTACCTTTCACTCAGACTCTTTCTTTTACTCTCCCACCAGCATGGGCATAAAACTCTACTAATTATACTTAGACGATACCAAAACACTTTGCTACTTCAACTCTCATTATACTGGTTCCACAGGATTTCTAAGAATTGGCTTCCTTTACTTTCAATAATATCATGCAAATCTAATTCTTTCACAATATTTTCACTTTTGTTATCACCACTTTGATTAACCATGAACTCATCAGGACAGACATGTAGCAATTGATTTTCAGCTGTCACTTCATTATTCTTATCATATTCCTGTGCTTCGTCACCACAACTATCATCAAGTTCCAACACTTCATTATTTATTTCAATCAAAATATTGTACTCACTTACTGGTTTGCTTACCATACTTTTCACATCAAAAATACTAACATCATCACTACTATGGTATACTTTACTGCCAGTTTCATCTATTTCTCTCTGTTTTTCACTTTCTGTGGTTGATTCTTTTTCCTGTTGCTTAGGTTTATCATCAGCTGATTCACTATTACCTTCTTGTGTGAACAACCCCCCCCCCCCCCAATTCTGAACTAAAACATTTATTACTCTCTTCATTATTAGCTTGCTCTCCCCTTTTTGCCCAGCTGTAAAAATCATTTAACATCTCCTCATCCAGAATTGAGTCAGAACTTTGAGCTCTCCTATGTTTATTTTGTGGTGGTCTACTGTGCCACATAGCATCCCAAAATTTTTTATCAAAATTTATATAATTCACTTGGTATTCCTGGTTTTTAATCTGTTTGTTAATGGTACAGTTATTTACAGTATTGGGTTTTTGTGTGAAAGTTAGTGGTCCTATTATGTTTAAATCTGCTCGCCCCAAAGCTGTGGACCCTCATTGAGGCGGTCCGGAGTTTTCCGGATGTCTACCTCTATTGTCAATTCTCCAATTTGTATTCATTCTGTTGTTACCTTCCCATCTGTTGTTCCTAGTTACACCATTGCTTTCCCAGTTACTCCCTCTCCAATTAGCATTGTACTCTCTTGTTCTATCATATTGGTGTTCATTCCGAAAATCTCTATCATCCCTTCAAGGGTTCTCCCCACGGTAATCAGAATTCCACCTCCCACTGTAATGGTTTCCGTTACTAAACTGTTGCACATTTCTCTCCATTGCCCTGTCTAATTTGTCTATATATTTTAGAAACTGGTCTAAACAGTCGTCAGGTCCATGCACTAATTCCCACTGTATTCTTTCAGGTAACCTCCTTCTAAGGGCATCAATTTGTGTCATTTCGTCGAAGGGTTTATCTAGATGCACCAATTTCCTAAGTTGATCCCTGCAAAAGTCTTTCATTGAGTGGTTTCTGCCCCTGAAGCTAGGCCCATTTAAAAATTCACTTTTTATTCTACCCTGTTCAGTCTCAGACCAAAACTTATTTAAGAAACTCTTCTTGAAATCATCAAACGTTTTACACTCATCAAAATGTTGGTTTGCCAAAGACAAAGCTTCTCCCTCAAGAAATTTTTTTACAAATTTAATCTTTAGATTATCAGACATGCCAGGAACAAGGTTGTCAGAGCAGTGTTGTAAAAAATCTACAGGGTGTAAATTATCACAGGGAAAACTTTTTACAGGTGAATTACTCCACACACTTCCACCATTCATACATAAATTTCTAGACACAAAATTATCTTGCATTTCAGTGAATCTCTTGTCTATTACACTTAAATTACATGTTACAGACTCTTGTATCTTATTTAATTCAGCATCTAAGGAGTTAACTTTTGATTCTGTATCTAGACTTAATTTGTCTACCCTCTCCTCCACAGATCTTTGAGCTGCAGTTAACCTTTCAATCTCTTTCCCTTGACTTGAGCTAACCGTGGCTAACTTATTTTCTAAGGTCACAAACTTATTTTCTATAGCTTTAATTTTGGAGTTCACGCCCTTCAAACTTTCTCCTAATTGAAGTTTTAAATTTGAGATCTCTTCTTTCAGTACATCCCCGTTGCTTTTCATATTTGCTTCCAGCGATTCACTGGATGCATTTATTTTCGATTCTAGGAATTCACTATTTGAGTTCATTGCCCTTGTTAATTCGGACTGCATTTGTCCCATTCTGGCAGAGAGTAAACTTACCCAGTCCTGTTGATCCAGTTTTCTTTCGGTTTATGCGTCATCTGGATCGTCACTTACACCACACACGTTCGAGTCTAACATTTCTCCAACTTCCTTTTTAATTTCTTCTGATAGCGTCATGATGACACCACGTGTTTGGACACAGGTTTGACAAAAAGTTTAAAACAAAGCAGAATTGTACTTATCTTTTCACACCACGACGTCGATTACAGGTCCACCTCTCCGATAAGCCAGCACTTTGTTGGTTCTCATACTACTTTTTCTGGTCCAGGAAACGTGTACAATGTTATTCACATTTTACGAATTATAAAGTTTGTAATGTTCCGCAAACGAAGCACAATTAGTCCCATCGCATTTAACTGTAATATCCCGGACGAGCCCCCAAGTTTAACAGACCTCTTCCTAAGATTTCCACAGTTCTTTGAGTTGTCCTACTCCTTTGTCCACATGGTGACTTCAGGCACTACAGGAGATTCAAATTTATAGTCCGAAGTTGTTAACAAGTACAAACAGTTCGGTACTTAACTCATATCAATGGCTGCGTTGTTGTCTTCGTGAAGTCTAGAGGTGATTCCACTGCGATGTTCCCATGGTTTTTCTTTGTGTTTGGATGAGACTAACAGGTTTGTAGGGTGACGTGGTATTTTGATTTTTAGAGAGCAAACGTTACATTAGTTTTGCACATCACTATTTAATTCATTTATTCACATTTAACACTTCTACAAAAATATCAAATAAGACATTGTTTTACACCACATCTGTATCACCACCTCCTCCAGCCCACGCTTCCTCTCCAAAGCCCTTCAACCACCTCTGCCAAAGATCGACTTCCTTTCCCCATGACTAAAGATAACTGTCTCTTAGTTGTTAAACTCGCAGTCAAAGGCTATATTTACATAAAACGTTACACGTAAAGAAATTACTGACATACACGATATTACGTTCTGTTATAGTCTGTAATTTCACTGCACCTTGTAGGGCTGTTCCAGTATCACAGTTGTCTTCCAATCAGTTCATGTTTAGATCACCTGCTGCCATTATGCAAGAGAATTCACTGACGTCATGTGTGAGAACAGTTCTAGCTCCTTCAGAAACCCTAGCCCTGGTGTCAACCACTTTTCTCTTTTAAGCATTGTCAGTATTCCTGCTAATTCAAATTATTACATTTCTTTTCACTTGTCCACTGATCATGGAATGCAATTCCTCCTTTCATGTGCTGCAGTCCCTCCACACTTCTATTCATGCCTACAGAAATCGGCCACCTTTTTATAGTTCCGTTTGTTATTAAATAATATTCATGTACTATAATATTAAAATTTGTTAGTACTGCTGCTACTGTTACTTCTGTTCCATCTGTTTCACTCCATGCATGCTGTATACTGTAGTGTAAAAATTCAACAGTAGAGCATCTGTATTTCTATCTATATTTTTGTTACCCCCACCCCTACTGAGGCTGCTGCAGAAAACCTAGTCATCTAGATTTTTGTGTTTCGTGGTTCTTTCTCCTCCTCCCCCAATTTCCTGCCATGTGCTCTGTGAATGATAATGCTTTTTCTGGTGGGATTAGTGATGCCTTCTTCTACATGGGCTGATGTTTCTCCTTCATTTTCCTAAGTCAGTGATGGTTGTCATTGGGATATAGATTAATGTTTCTTTCATTATTGACAGTGGGATTGATCTGTGTTTCTTTTCTTGGATAGCTTATACTATCTGGCATTCGTTTGCACAGTATGGTTTTTTAAAATCATTCCTCTGCAGGACATGTTCCATTAAATGTTCCTTTTCTGAGCTTGTAGCTCCAGGAGAAGACATAGCTATGTATATTCTTGAACTTTCTGTTTGTACTGTTAGTCTTTATTAACACGCCAGGCTTCATTTAGACCATGACTCTGTCGAATGCTTACAAGAAAAAAACACTTGCTGCATGTGGAACTCTTTCAGAAGTTCCTTTTGGAACCCTGTTTGCATTGTTGTTTGGATTTTTATAGACAACTTCTGCTCTGCTATTAATGATCATTGAATCCTTTTCATCCCTGTCTCACATGTTTTAGTGCTTCCTGTAGGTCACAAGGCTTGTTGATGCCAGTTACTTTGTATTTGATTTTCAACGTAGCCATAACACTTGCTAAGCCCCCCCCTGCGGGTCCGGGGATTAGAATAGGCCCAAGGTATTCCTGCCTGTCGTAAGAGGCAACTAAAAGGAGTCCATCCCCCTCACGGGGGTAGTTAGCGCCTGCGTCCAGAGACGGATGGTTCCACAACCTATAATTGTGGTCTTTTTGGTTTTTCACTTCTCGTTTCTTCCTTCCTTTTTGTTGGTTCCTTTCTTTGCTCTTCTCCACCTCACTGTCTTCCTTACTCTTTCCCTTGACTTCTCCTTGCCTTCTCATTGCCTTCTTCTCCTTGCCTTCTCATTGCCTTCTTCTCCTTGCCTTCTCATTGCCTTCTTCTCCTTGCCTTCTCTGGTCTCCACCTCGGCGTTTGAGACAGTCTGTCCTCTCTCTCCCTCTCTCTCTCTCTCTCTTCTTTTTCCTCTTCTTCCTTCCTCCCTGTGCGTGCCTGAAGGCCGACACACGCGTTCGCACGCGTAGCCGGTGACGGGGTAACGCGTAATTCCCCGCCCTGGGTAGACATGTAAGGCACGCGCGTACCCCCTGGTAAAGGCCAGGCCCGGGGAGGGGTGATTGCCTGAGCTGCTACCTTCTGACCATGCCGATTGGTCCCTCCGTCTGTTTCTCGGGAGGTGTGACCTGAGGTGTAAACATTCACCTAAGGCGGGAGTGCCCTCTGAGAGGGTCCCCACAAGGAAGGAGCGTGCCATCGGAGACGCTGGCAATCATGGGGGATTCCTCCGCAATGGATTCTACTCCAACCCTCTCGACTTCTGCCCAAAAACGGAAATGTGACCAGCCACCAGTGACAAAAGTACTACCGCCTGCCCCACAGTTCCTCGTCGTTTCTCGATCTGAGGACGGAAAGGATTTTTCCTCTGTCAACCCTTTCGTTATCCAGAAGGGCGTAGATGCCATAGCCGGATCTGTCAAATCTTGTACCAGGTTGCGTAACGGTACCTTATTACTAGAAACTGAGAGTGCCTTTCAGGCACAAAAACTGCTTCGGGCCACACTCCTGTACACGTTCCCTGTCCGGGTGGAGGCCCACCGAACTTTGAATTCGTCTCGTGGTGTAGTCTATACTAGCTCCCTCGACGGATTGACTGATGAGGAGATTCAATCTTTCCTCGCTGAGCAGGGCGTGACGGCTGTCCATAGGGTCATGAAAAAGGTCAACAATGACCTTGTACCGACCCGGACACTTTTCTTGACCTTCGATAGTGTTAAGCTGCCATCGCGCATCAAGGCGGGCTACGAGGTTATTTCTGTTCGCCCCTATGTCCCGACACCCACGCACTGCTACCAGTGTCAGCGTTTCAGTCACACTCGACAATCTTGTTCCAATGCGGCTAAATGTGTCACTTGTGGCAGGGATGCCCATGAGGGTGACTGTCCACCTCCGTCTCCTCATTGTGTGATCTGTCAGGGTGACCATGCCGCATCCTCCCGCGACTGTCCTGTCTATAAGGAAGAACGCTGTATCCAAGAAATTCGGGTCAAAGAGAAAGTGTCCACCTCGGCTGCTTGCAAGCTATTGGCTAGTAGGAAGCCCGCACTGCTCCCAGCAGGGAAATACAGTACTGTCCTCGCGTCTCCTCGGACTACCAGGGAGGTAGCAACCCAGACATGCGATCTGACCTTCAGCACCACGGTCGTCCGTTCGGCCAGTGCTAAGATCGCGCGGTCGACGTCTCCTCTTCCTCCCATCACCCCACAGACACCAGCCCCTTCCTCAGCTTCTGCTAAGACGAAGACCCTGAAGTCAGATGCACGGGCCTTCAAGAAGGAACCATACCGTGCAGACTTGCTACGTACCTCGACCTCCCAGCCTTCGACCGGTACTTCCACCAAACGTCCTTCCAAAAAGGCTCATAGGAAGCACAGCTCTCCTTCTCCGCCACGGCGCATTTCTTCTCCTGCGCCACCCAGCGGTTGCCGCCCCAGGCCGTCATCCGTTTCGCCTGGCCGCACCGCTGGTAGCCGTACATCTGGCCGTTCACCGGCGGAGGAAGCTCCCCCTCCCGGCCATCCTCCCGAGATGGCCGATGAACCTATAGACCCAATGGACTATGACTGTCCGCCTACTGATGGCGGCGGCAGTGCTCGCTCGAAGCCAGGCCCTCAGCGGCCTTCGAGGTGACCCCTTCTTTCATCTTCCTTTTCTTACGATGGCACTTATTCACTGGAATATTCGCAGCATTCGCTCCAACCGAGAGGACTTGAAGTTGCTGCTCCGCTTGCACCGTCCGCTCGTCGTAGCCCTCCAGGAAACGAAGCTACGCCCATGCGATCAAATTGCCTTGGCACACTATACCTCTGTGTGTTTTGACCTACCCCCTGTGGTAGGTATCCCAGCTCATGGAGGGGTTATGTTGCTGGTCCGGGATGATATTTACTACGATCCCATCACGTTGCACACCGGCCTGCAGGCAGTTGCCATCCGCATTACTCTCCCCACTTCTACGTTTTCCTTTTGTACCGTTTACACTCCATCGTCATCTGCCATTACCAGGGCAGACATGATGCAACTTATTGCTCAGCTCCCTGCACCATTTTTGTTAACTGGAGACTTCAATGCCCACCATCCCCTTTGGGGCTCTCCAGCATCCTGCCTGAGGGGCTCCCTGTTAGCAGACCTTTTCAACCAGCTCAATCTTGTCTGCCTCAATACTGGCGCCCCTACTTTTCTTTTGGACACATCTCACACCTATTCCCATTTAGACCTCTCTATATGTACTCCCCAACTTGCACGCCGGTTTGAGTGGTATGCACTTTCCAATACATATTCGAGCGACCACTTCCCGTGTGTTATCCATCTCCTGCAGCATACCCCCTCTCCGTGCTCCTCTAGTTGGACCATCTCCAAGGCAGACTGGGGGCTCTTCTCTTCCAGGGCGATCTTTCAGGATCAAACCTTCACAAGCTGCGATCGTCAGGTCGCACACCTCACGGAAGTCATTCTCGCTGCTGCTGAATATTCCATCCCTCACCCTACTTCTTCTTCACATTGCCTACCGGTCCCCTGGTGGACCGCAGCATGTAGAGACGCTTTATGTGCTTGTCGACGTGCTTTACGCACATTTAAACGCCACCCTACAGTGGCGAATTGTATCAATTATAAACGATTACGTGCTCAGTGTCGTCGTATTATCAAAGAAAGCAAGAAAGCCAGCTGGGCTGCTTTCACAAGCACCTTCAACAGTTTTACTCCTTCTTCTGTTGTCTGGGGTAGCCTGCGCCGGCTATCTGGCACTAAGGTCCACTCACCAGTTTCTGGCTTGAAGGTCGCGAATGACGTCCTTGTGGCCCCTGAGGCTGTCTCCAATGCCTTCGGCCGCTTTTTCGCAGAGGTTTCGAGCTCTGCTCGTTACCACCCTGCCTTCCTCCCCCGCAAACAGGCAGAGGAGGCTCAGCCACCTAACTTCCGCTCCTCGAATTGTGAAAGTTATAATGCCCCATTCACCATGCGGGAACTCGAAAACGCACTTGGCCGATCACGGTCCTCCGCTCCAGGGCCTGATTCTATTCATATTCAGATGCTGAAGAACCTTTCTCCTGCGGGTAAAGGTTTTCTTCTTCGTACATACAATCGCATCTGGATTGAGGGACATGTTCCCGCATGCTGGCGCAAGTCTATTGTTGTCCCGATTCCTAAGCCGGGGAAGGACAAGCACTTGCCTTCCAGTTATCGACCTATCTCGCTTACCAGCTGTGTCTGTAAAGTGATGGAGCGAATGGTTAACTCTCGATTGGTTTGGCTGCTCGAGTCTCGACGCCTACTTACCAATGTACAATGTAGATTTCGTAGGCGCCGCTCTGCTGTTGACCATCTGGTTACCTTGTCGACCTTCATTATGAATAACTTCTTGCGGAAGCGCCCGACCGCGGCTGTGTTCTTTGATTTGGAGAAGGCTTAAGACACCTGTTGGAGGGCGGGCATTCTCCGCACCATGCATACATGGGGCCTTCGCGGTCGCCTCCCTCTTTTTATTCGTTCCTTTTTAATGGATCGACAGTTCAGGGTACGTGTGGGTTCTGTCCTGTCCGACACCTTTCGCCAGGAGAATGGGGTGCCACAGGGCTCAGTTTTGAGCATCGCTCTCTTCGCCATCGCGATCAATCCCATAATGGATTGCCTCCCAGCTGATGTATCAGGCTCCCTTTTTGTGGACGATTTTACCATCTATTGCAGCGCGCAGTGTACACGTGTCCTGGAGCGCTGTCTTCAGCGTTCTCTTGACCGTCTTTACTCCTGGAGTGTCGCCAATGGCTTCCATTTTTCTGCCGAGAAGACAGTCTGTATTAACTTCTGGCGCTACAAAGAGTTTCTCCCACCGTCCTTACGACTCGGTCCCGTTGCTCTCCCAATCGTGGAGACAACCAAATTTTTAGGCCTTACATTTGACAGGAAACTTAGCTGGTCTCCACATGTGTCATATTTGGGCGCCCGTTGTACCCGTTCTTTAAATGTCCTCCGTGTTCTCAGTGGTATGTCGTGGGGAGCGGATCGAACTGTCCTACTTCGTCTATATCGGTCGATCGTCCGCTCCAAGCTGGATTATGGGAGCTTCGTCTACTCCTCTGCACGGCCATCCATCTTATGCCGCCTCAACTCCATACAACATCGGGGTTTACGACTTGCGATCGGAGCATTTTATACTAGTCCCGTAGAGTGTCTTCATGCTGATGCTGGCGAATTGCCACTCACCTACCGGCGCGATATACTGCTTTGTCGGTATGCCTGTCGGCTACTGTCAATGCCCGACCATCCGTCTTATCGTTCCTTTTTTGACGACTCTCTCGACCGTCAATACGGGTTGTATGTCTCTGCCCTGCTACCCCCTGGAGTTCGCTTTCGTCGCCTCCTTCAACACCTTAATTTTTCACTCCCTGCAACCTTTCGAGTGGGCGAGAGCCACACGCCACCTTGGCTCCAGGCTCAGGTCCACGTTCACCTTGACCTCAGCTCGCTCCCAAAAGAGGTTACCCCCGGTTCGATCTACCACTCCCGTTTTTTGGAACTTCGTTCGAAGTTCATCAACATGACTTTCATTTATACAGATGGCTCTAAGACCAATGACGGGGTCGGGTGTTCCTTTATTGTCGGGGCACAAAGTTTCAAATACCGGCTCCATGGCCATCGTTCGGTCTTCACAGCTGAGCTCTTTGCCCTCTACCAGGCTGTTCTTTACATCTGCCGCCACCGACATTCTGCTTATGTCATCTGCTCCGATTCCCTGAGCGCCATCCAGAGCCTCAGTGATCCGTACCCGGTTCACCCTTTTGTACACCGGATCCAACGCTCTCTTCAGCAGCTGGTGGACGTCGGTTCTCCAGTTAGCTTTATGTGGGTTCCTGGCCATTTCGGTATCCCTGGGAACGAAGCTGCAGATGCCGCGGCCAAGGCTGCGGTCCTCCAGCCTCGGACAGCTTCTTGTTGTGTCCCTTCGTCCGATTTTAGCAGGGTCATTTGTCAGCACATTTTATCGCTGTGGCATGCTGATTGGGCTGCACTTACAGACAACAAGCTTCGGGCCTTAAAACCTCTTCCCGTGGCTTGGACGTCCTCCTCACGCCCTTCTTGGCGGGAGGAGGTAGTTTTGGCCCGGTTAAGAATTGGACACTGCCGGTTCAGCCATCACCATCTGCTGACGGCTACGCCGGCGCCGTTCTGCCCATGTGGGCACTTGCTGACGGTTCGACACATTTTAATGTCCTGTCCAGATTTTACCATACTGCGTCTAGATCTTAACCTGCCAAGTACTTTCGATGGCATTTTAGCGGATGACCCACAAGCAGCTGCTCGTGTTCTTCGTTTTATCAATTTGACAAACCTCTCTAAGGACATTTGATGATGCTGTTTTTTAATCCTATGCCTGTCAGTCTGTCTTTTATCGTGTTTTCCCTTTTAGTTGTTGTTGTCAACTTGTGCCTCGCGGTGCATTCTTAGAGTAGTCAGGGCGCTAATGACCATTGAAGTTGTGCGCCCTAAAACCACAAAAAAAAAAAAAAAAACTTGCTAAGCTTCTTACATAGATATCTGAAAATATTTAATTTTGTCCCTTCTTATTCATATTTGGTGACACATTTTGCTGATACATGGTATTTTCTTGTATCTTCAAAACACATATTTTCTTGATTGTGTGTTACCATGGTTCATAGGCCTACTGGGGAACTTGCCATGTAAAATATAGAGTAACGCATCATTCTTGGTACCTCTGTGGTGATGTGGAAATCCAAGTGGTGTTAATAAGGTAAATAATTTGTGTACATGTTTCTCTTCACCTTCATTGTTCACATCTTTATCCTATTATGTGTAACTAACAAGCCTCAACTGAAATACTTAGCTAATTTTCAGTATTAACTGGATTGAGTATTTTCTAGTGACAGTAGATTCACTGCTGTTGAAAAGTGTAAGTATCCACTGAAGTCCCATAAAAAATGTATTGTGAACACTGTAATACATTTTTTGACATCATTGCAGGTCTATACACTGTACTGCAATGTTGTTCTATAAATTGATCTCATCTTTTAGTCAGATGATGCCATAAATTGTCCTCCTCAACTAGATTCAGTACCACCTCACTAGCTGTTAAATTTATTCATAAAACTTTCACCATTCTCCAGTAACATTGATCCAAAAGCTATTTCTTACACATTCATAAAGTTGATGAGATTTCAGCCTGTGTAAATGTTTTTTTCATCTGCGTAAGTGAATACTTGCGTAACAAGATGGAATATGTATTTACAGTACTGCATGGATGCTTCCGGTAACTTTCTAGACGTGATGGATCACCTGGTGGTGCTTTCATTCTGCCACCTGCAATAATAAAGTGAAACAAAAGTAATCTCTTTGTGAGTTTCTGTATGAAGTGATCAGTATATTATGGTTATCTTGTTCTGTAGAACCTTCAGAAGTGGCGCTACCAGCCTCTGCCAGTTCAGAGCCACTCCTGAAAGTCACTGACTGCTGACGTTGTGAAAGGCTATTAACTGACCCAAATGCCTGGATTCACATTGATCTTGCTCTTGTAGCAGTAATGACACTCATGATTAGTCACTTAGCATCAATAATTGTTGAGATTATCAGTGTGCCGTGTTCCTCTAAATCAGCTCTGTTTATTGAAGTGCCAGAGCCAAATTAATTTGGTTATCAGAAACTACTTGTGGTGTTCAGTGTGTGATAGTACTGTGCAAGCTCACTAATTTCTCCTTTTTTGTGGTTGTGGTGACAAACCAATCCATAGTTCAGATCCAGGTATAGATAAATTTGAAAGGTGAAAAAATTGTTGCACAGGCAACAAATCTGATATGGAAATAATGATTGTGGTTATAAATTGCAATTTTGTTTGTAACATAGCTTGATGTCTACATTTATACAATATCCAATGCACTGTTCATTATAAAAACTGAAACTGGCAGGTGAATTGAGAAAACCTCTATAGAGTAGAAGAGTAGTTCCTGAGAAGTATCTTGGCGGATGTACATATGTTATGCATAAACTCACGGAGATGTTGGCAATCACTTTCAACCCCATGTAGGAAGAAATTGCAATTTATTTAAGGGCAATTTGTTAAGAACATGAAATTTAGTATAACATGGTTAATACCCTCTGCAACAACTGAAGTTTTAGGTACTGTAATACTAGGACCATTTTTTCACTTTTGCTGTTTCTGCTTCAAATGCACAGTCAGATGAATGCATTGGTGCAATAACCAAATAAGTTACATTTTTCACACTTCAAAGTAAAACACTAATTCCTGAAATAGAAGAACTTCATTAACTGGTGTTGTCTTCATCCAACCTTATTTAGACTACCAATGCAATTATAATTCCCTGCTTAATGAATTGAAGAAATTGGAGTCGTATCGCTTTTGCACCAAAAAGTTCTTTTTAATGTTCAAAAATTAAAGTAACTAACACAAACAACTATTGCCACATGAAAGCTTACTGAATATTATGAGCAGAATTGCTACGCTAGTGAATCATGAGTATGTATGGTACACAAGTTAATTATGCTTCTCTAAGTGGCATCTGTAACTGTTGTCACAGATGACCTTGTCATATAATCCATGTCTGATGCTGGCAAGTTCTTGTCCAGCCTCTTGATCTGTTTGTTTGTCTGATTTAACTAGCAGAGGCACTTCCTTAACTTCCTTCTCAGTTGTTGACTTTCAACTAGAAGATTAATATTGAAATCACCACAAAGAATAATAAGTTTCTTTTTGAAACTTCCTGGCAGATAAAAACTGTGTGCCCGACCAAGACTCGAACTCAGGACCTTTGCCTTTCGCGGGCAAGTGCTCTACTATCTGAGCTACCGAAGCACGACTCACGCCTGGTACTCACAGCTTTACTTCTGCCAGTATCTCATATCAGCACACACTCCGCTGCAGAGTGAAAATCTCATTCTGGAGTTTCTTTTTTGTAAAATGTATTTAGCAACAATTCTAATTTATCAAAAAAGACTTCTATGTTTCCACATGGTGACCTATACACTGTTATGACTGACTTTTTTCATCAGGCCATATAGCTGGACAGCACCTGTTTCAAAAAACTTTTCAATACAAGTTCTCTACTTCACATCTCTTTTTAAATTCTAACTCTCGTGTAAGGTAAATACCAACTCCACCACCTTTTCCAATTTTCCTACTTTAATGATTTGCCAGTTTAAATGGATTAATATGAATACTAATAAATCATGGTCCTTACAGCAATGTTCAGTAATAAACAAGACATCAGGTTGGGTGTTACTTACTGCTATTTAAAGTTCACAATATTTTTTTCTTGAGGCATTGCACATTTAGTTATAATCATTAGAACAGGGGAGTGAGCACCAATGGTATTCCTCCTTCCGTTTAGCACTGTTAACGTGGAGTTTTCATTATCACCGGATACCAAAAATCCTTTTGTACCACAGGTTTCTTGTTTCTGTTGCTTTTCCTACTTGAAGGTGTGGCCACACATAAACAATTCAACTAGAATAACCAACACCTCCAATATCCTCATAGATAACATTTTCTCAAATATGTCAGCAACTGACATAGAGGTAACAAACATAGATTTAGGATTATCTGACCACAATGCTCTCACCATAGAAATCCCTTTAAGGTCAAAGGAAGATCAAGGTGTAAATAATATTTACAAAAGAAACTTCTCTGTGGACAGCTGTCACAGTTCGGAAGTATCTTAGAAAATAAAATTTGGTTACTTGTTATGAAACAAACAAGTACAGATGAGGCATATTGTATATTTGCATTGATTTATATGATGAACTTTGAGATGTGTTTTCCAAAGAAACTGACCAGAATCAAGTCTACTGGACACATAGTCAAGTTCTTGGATGCCTCTTGGCATGAAGAAATCATGTGAAAACATGAAAAAACTTAATTCAGAGTTGAGGGAGTGTACAGATACTGATTTTATAGAATATGTAAAAATATGTAAGTAATGATATAGAAATAAAACAGTCCAGAAATGAAACTAAAATAGCATGGGAAATTCTGAGAGAAGAAACCGGGGTACCTATCAAAGACAAGGAAATTATTCTAAAAGATGAGGAGAATGAAATGGTAGACAAATACGCCATGCCTAAGTATATAAATTACTTTTTAAATGTACCCCAGACATTAAGCAGGAATTTTGAGGAGCAGATTAAGATGAAAGCACCCAAGGCAACCAGCAGCATGATGGCAGTTACAACAAATGAAAAGGATGTTTTAAAAGTGATTAAAAGTCTCTAGTCAAAGATGTCAGCTGGAGTAGATGAGGTGCCAGTAATACTAGTAAAGAAAACAGCTAATCAAATAGCGAAACCATTGGCACACATAGCAAACTTGTCAATGGCTGAGGACGTGTTTCCACAGAAACTGAAAATTTCTAGTCATTCCCCTGTTGAAAAAGGGTGATAAGCTTAAAATAGAAAACTACAGACCTGTCTCACTTCTCCCAACTTTCTCTAAGGTTTTAGAGATACTAATGAAATATAGTGTCACACATTATCTTAATGTCCACAATCCCATAAACAGTAATCAGCATGGATTTCAAGTTGGAAGAAGTACCAAAACAGTTGTACTGGAATACACAAAAGAAATAATCACTAAATTGGAAGGGGGAGAAAGTGTAGTTGGGATAAATCTAGATCTGTCAAGCTGTAACAAGGACCCGAAGTCAGAAACATGTATGTAATCAAGGCATCAAACTTTTTAATGTACTACCAAAACATATCAGAGAGCTGGAAAATGAGGATAAATTTAAAACTGTTATAAAGAACTTATTACAGCGTAAGCGAATATCTCTGTGCAACTGTATAAGTATATAACTGTATATAATAACTGTGAAAATGAAATTACATAAGTGAATATGTCTGTCAAGCACATAATTTCTTACGTTATGAAAACACTTATTAGTTGTATATTGTATTAAACATAAGATGGATTCGTATGAATTCAGCACGGATAAAAATTTTGTAAAGATATTACATAGTTGTTAAAACGTACCCTGACAAATCCTATATCACAAATGTGATCATTGGGCTGATAATAAATAAATAAATAAAATAGACAGGTTGTCATATTGAAGCACTACAGCAAACTAGAAGCTTATTTGCAATGGAGTACTTACAGAACCTTTATTTTGGAGAAGTAAACTTCTCATTATCAGCCATCTTAGTGTTAAGCTGATAGAGCTGTTTTGAGGGAGAGGAGAAGTGTAAAACTACATCTTGTGTAACATCAACCACAGTGAACTCCTTGGATGTATTTCACATGCCAGAATGGCTACTGTTTGTTGCAGTGACAGTGCAAGCTATTGACATGTCTGGATCTTACCCCAAAGACCCAGTGTCAAAAATTCCATTCCCTGTGCTACTCGGAATTGGATACATGGAGAGGTCTCAATCATGCATCGCGTGATGGAGCGATTTTCCAACAATGTAGTGGTACTAAAATCGTAGTTTTGGCCAAAACTGTACATTCCTGGCTACTGCACCAATGCCTTCATGAAAAGGGAAATGGTGAAATTTTGGAGGCAATTGCTACCAAGGTCTGAATACTTTACGTTTATAACAGGTTGCAAAGATAGGTACCAAGAAACAGTTTGAAAGAACTTTTAGATGACCTGTGTGGTAGTGACCACTTTCTGATCTTTCTGTCACTGCCACAGTGTCACTCTTCTGGGCACCCTAGCAGATGGGCTATGAGTAAGGCTGACTGGGACTTGTTCTCCTCCATTGCCACTATTGAGCCTCTTTCTAATGACGACATTGATGTGGTGGTTCACTCGGTCACCACCGGCATCGTTACTGCTGCAGAATCTCACATTCCCCGTTCTTATGAGTCCCCTTGGCGGAGGACTGTGCCTTGGTGGTCGCCTGCAATCCCCGAGGCGATTAAATATCGCCGGCGGGCGCTCCAGCGTCACAAGCAGCATCCATTTTTAGAAAACCTCGTCGCATTTAAACGGCTCCGTGTGCGGCCCCGCCGCATCATTCGCCAACACAAGTAGGAGTGCTGGGAGCAGTATGTGTCCACCATTGGCCACCATGTCTCCATCGCAGGTGTGGGCCAAGATTCGACACCTCTATGGCTATTGGACCCCTGTCAGCTTCCCTGCGCTCTCACTGAGTGGAGCAGTTTGTAATGACTCCGACGTAATTGTCAACCACTTGGTAGAGCATTTTGCTCTGAGTTCGGCTTCTGCAAATACCCACTGGCCTTCCACTCCATTAATGAGCGGAGGGAACGTCGGAGCCTTTCATTTCGCACCCACCATCCTGCTTCCTACAATGTTCCATTCAGTGAGTGGAAATTTCACAGTGCCCTAGCCGCTTGCCCTGATACCCCTCCTGGGCCAAATCAGCATCCACTGTCATACGCTGAAACACCTTTCAGTGGACTGCAAGCGACGCCTCCTCGACCTTGACAACCGTATTTGGGTCGAGGGTGAGTTTCCGCTGCAATGGCAGGAAAGCATTGTCATCCCCATTATGACACCTGGCAAGAACCCTTTGGAGGTGGACAGCTACCACCCCATTAGCCTCACCAATGTTGTTTGTAAGCTGCTCGAATGGATGGTGAGCCGGCAATTGAGTTGGGTACTAGAGTCTTGGGGCCTCCTGGCTCAGTCTCAGTGTGGGTTCTGTAAAGGCCGCTCTGCCGCCGACAATCTGGTGAGCCTGGAGTCCGCCATCCGTACGGCCTTTGTCCGCCGTCAGCACCTCATCGCTGTCTTTTTTGACACAGGGAAGACGTACGATACAACATGGCGCCATCACATCCTCTCTACGCTTCATGGTTGGGGTCTTTGGGGTCCGCTGCCGATTTTCATCCAAAATTTTCTGTTGCATCGAACCTTCCATGTGCAAGTCGCGGCCTCCCATAGTTCCTCCTGAGTTCAGGAGAGCGGGGTGCCACAGGGATCTGTTTGAAGTGTCTGCCTGTTTTTAATAGCAATTAACGGGTTTGCTGTGGCAGTGGGACCGTCTGTCTCGGCTTGCTTGTATGCTGATATGCTGACAACTTCTGCTTTTACTATAGCTCTATTGGCATTGCAGTTGCTGAACGTCAGCTGCAGGGCACTATCCACAAGGCGCAGACTTGGGCTGTAGCGCATGGCTTCCAATTTTCGGCAGCAAAGACCTGCGTTACGCATTTCTGCCAGTGACGCACTGTTCACCCGGAGCCGCAGCTTTATCTTGCTGGCAAACTTCTTGCAGTGGTGGACACACATAGGTTTGTGGGAATGGTTTTTGATGCCTGGTTGACTTGGCTGCCTCATATTCGGCAGCTTAAACAGATGTGTTGGTGGCATTTAAATGCTCTGTGATGTTTGAGCCATACCAACTGGGGTGCCAACCGATCTACCCTCTTACGGCTCTACCAGGCGCATGTCCATCTCCCAGAACGTCGGCCCCGGTCTGGGCTTGCGGTTTTCCCTCTTCCACCTCCTTTCCGGGCCCCTCTGTGTACATCCCCGTGGTGTGTGCCCCGCCCTTGCCTTTGGCTCTAATTGGCACAGGGCTCGAAGGACTCAGTCCTTCCGGAAGCATTCCGCCACCGCTTTTATTGCATCATAGGCGTGTATCAGGGCTTTGGCATTTTTTACACTGACAGTTAGATGGTTGCTGGTCATGTCGGTTATGCTCTAACTCTAGGGGCCATTACGAACAACGATCCCTGCTGGCTGGCTGGCTGCAGCGTTTTCACTGCTGAGCTGGTCACCATCTTCGTGCCCTAGAGTATATCCACTCCTGCTCAGCTGAATCCTTCGTTATCTGTAACAACTCCCTGAGCAGTTTACCAGCTATCAACCAGTGTTTCCATCACTCTCGTCTGGTGATGGCTGTCCAGGAGTCCCTCCATGCTCTTGCCTGTTGCAGACGCTCTGTGGTATTTGTGTGGACCCCAGGCCATGTTGGGATACCCGGCAATGAACATGTAGACTGCCTAGCGAAAGAGGCCACCAGTAATCCATCTCTGGACTTTGGCCTCCCGGATTTGTGGGCAGTCTTAGGCTGCGCAGTTCTCACGCTTTTGGACGTTGAATGGCGCGATCTGACCACCCCTAATAAATTCCGTGCTGTCAAGGAGACGACGACTGTGTGGCAGTCATCCCTGCGAGCCACTCGCAGAGTCTCAGTAGTCCTTTGCCGGCTCCGCATTGGCCACACCCGCTTGTCACACAGCTTTATAATGCGGCATGAGGACCCGCCTCTATGTCAGTGCGGGTCGGCTTTGACAGTGGTCCACATTTTGTTGGACTGTCAAATTTTAAGTGTGCTCAGGCAGACGTTTGTGTTGCCTGATATGCTCCCTGCCCTTTTAACTGATGACACTGCTATGGCGGGCTCAGTTTTGCATTTTATTCGAGCAGGGGGCTTTTATCGCTTAATGTAAGTGTTTGTCTTTTTGTGTTGATTCTGGCCTATGGCCTACGATTTTAGTCTGATTTTTTAATATGTTTCTCGGTGGTTGGCTTTTTCTTTTTTTGTCTCTATGGTTGGCCAACTACCATCACACTCTGTGTGATTTTAGTTCGTCTTGTCTGGTCTTTGTCTAAGTTTCTCTTGTCCTGTGTCGTCTGTCTTTTTTCCATTGTCGTTTTTACTCTGTGGGTATTTTAAGTTTTGGAAAAAGGAGCCGATGACCATAGCAGTCTGATCCCTTTAATCACACAAACAATCCAACCAACCAGAACTTTTAGATGATGTAAGCAAATTGTAATTAAAAGGTATGGTATGGTACTCAAATAGCGATGTATACAGTCATAATTTGCTAAATGCTAGTTATTAAGCATATTATACTACTTCAACTCTTGCGATACAAATTTGACTGGATCCATAAAATGTATGTTGTGTATGGATCCAATGAAAATAAATAAATAAAGCAAATAAGCTACTGCGTCTGCCAAGAGAAGAAATTCTTCTGAAAGCAATATTGGTATCTTTGTCTGTCTAAATAAATAATTTTGCTGACAGGATCCAGATCCATTGCAATCAAGAAGCACACACTCCTTGTGGTAGGAGACAGTGTAGCCAATGGGGATGGCTCATTATTGCTGTGACCAATAAATATTGGATCTTTTGAAACTGAAACTGATTATGATTACACGTTGATCAAATAATTAGCAAGCATGAACTTCATAAACAAAAACGTTATTGCAGTGAATACTAAAAGAACTTTCATAAAGACAGATCTTAACATTTTAGGTGACTGACCCAGGTTGAGGCTATGAGGCTTTCAAAGACACAGGAGACGTTGCAGGAAGAGTTCCCACCTGTGTAATTCAGAAAAGCTGGTAATGGTGGGTAGAATCCACTTAGCAGAGACTGTGAAGCAGTCCTTGAAACGAAGGAGGTTGTGTTGGGCAGCATGCTCACAACAGGGTGGTCCAGCTGTTTCTTGGCCATAGTTTGTTGGTGACCATTCATGCAGACAGCTTGTTGCTTGTCATGTCACCATAGAATATCCTCACCCTCCTATCCCCTTTCCTGTTCCCACTACAGCACTAAACAGCACTCTTCCACAAGTGCGCACAGTCTTCTTTCTTCTCCTTTCCTGCTGCCCCCACCCCTGCCCCACCCTTCCCTGCACCACCTGACTGCACCACTCATCTCTACTATAAGGTGAGTAATAACACCCTTTTCATAAAATTGTCAATATACTGTCCTGGATTTTGCATTGTTAAATACAGATGAGCAGCTCATTACCTCAAAAATACTTTCTGGCTCATCTTGATAAATGGTAGGGGGAGGTAAGAGGCATGTCAGTCTTTACAAAAGAAACATCATCTGCTCTGAAGTTGCCTACATGTTCCAGTCTTGAGATTACAAATATTGTGCATGTGAAATCCACTTAGCCTGGAAAATTTCACACTGATCTTCTTGAAGACCACTTTGGAAAGCCGACAATTGGCTGGGTCACATTGACATGTATCAATCAGGCAAATACTTTAAGCACAGAAAAAACTGATTTTCTACTTTTTTGAAGAGTTTGTTACGCATATAAGGTACTCAGATAGAAGTAGCTTACTTGGCATAAAGCCATTTGTCATTAAGGTTGCAATGTAGGCTACAGCTATATCACTGTTTCAAACTTGTTCATCTTTATTATGAAAAGCCCATATTGCAGGAGTATAACCAGACATGCTGAGGGATTGATATTATGTAATTTGTCATCAAATTTTGAGTAGCCTAATTCGTGTGACAATCAAATGATTGGAAATATTCTGAAAATTATTGTGTGTTGCAACAAATCTATTACTGGTGTAATAAAAAATACACACCAGGCACTCAGTCAAAAGGTAGCAAGAAGAGAAAGCTGGAAACTGTAAAAAGTGACAATCCTTCTTAATATGTCTATTCCAATAGCATTGCTACAGAACTGAAACACTTTCAGTATCAGTGCAGCAAACTGCGATGTGCAGAGAGCAGTTTGTGGAAAGGATTAGTTTGCATGATTGGTTGTCTTATATTACTGTGTTGTGAATAATTTTCGAGTTTTGACTTTATTCATTCATACATAAATACAACAACTATAAAGACAAATACATTTTTGTTTTTCTTCTGTTTGTTCTTATACCATTCGACTGATTGCATGGAAGCTCACAAGCTTTAATTAATTGAGGTCATGCCTTCAAAAGTTTGTCAGGATAACAGTGTGTAGGTACATGGTGAAAGATGTTCTGGATGTGGTAAAGTTAGAATTCATTAAAGAACAAAAAATGAAATACTGATTAAGACAGAAGCAAGGACTGACTATGTACGTCAGCAAAGCCATTAATTATGAGTGGTCAGTAAGGAGCAGACAAATGAACAAAAAGCATCATTCACTTTTCTTTGTACATTTTTTTTGTTTCACTCTCTCGTATGCAGGATTGCTTCAATGTGTTGCTTGAAGTAAGATGTGCAACGAGTTCTTTGTATTATATGTGATTCTGAATAAGAGAAGACTTAATAACAGCATTAACTGCTTTTATTGAAGTGATGTGGAGCAAAGCTGGGAGGATTTCCTTCATCTTGAGAGGCACTGGTCTCCTTGGAGTCAGCTGCCTGCATCTACAATTGAAATGAAATGTGAGAGGAAGTCCACGGTCCTATTTCGTAAGATAAACAGAAGTATAATAGCTTTCAGAATACGACACAATTAAAATACAAAAAAAGAAGGGACGCAAGGTAAAGTGAAGGAAGACTAGCACAATTTCGTACACACAGATCATTTACTAATAATGCAATTGTACTATCCACTAATTTTTTCCATTTCTATTATTGTTATAATAAAACTGGTGAGATAAGTGCCACTACTTCAGGCTGCCAGTTGTAAGTAGGGTTTGTTAACTATTGTTATAGAAAGAGATCTCGATGACATTGTTATTAGTCACAAAAACTAATTATCTGTATTTTCTGTTTACATGAATCACAATGAGGAACAAGTAAAGCAAAAAGGAAGAAAATTTTGGACAGAAATAAGAATTGGACCTGGGGAAAACACAATCAGCTGAGGTGTATAGAACTGTGCAAACAAACAATTGAAGTTCAGGTGCCATATATGTCTACCGCAAAAGTTCAAGTAGGTTAGAGATGAGTGTCCCAGGTGTGACAAATGACAGCAGAATAACCTCAACGACATAATGTTTACAATTGACAAGACAATGTCACGCAGCTCCCAGAGAGACATACTGCTTATGAATGAAACAGAACAATACAAATATGAATCTGGACAACGTGTTACAAAGCTGACAGTAACCACAGTAGTATAACTGATGGACTGCTATGACAGTTATTACCTAACATAAACATGAAATTAGATAATGTGCACATCAATTTCAGTGATATGGAACAAGATATAAATACTGAAATTGATAATTTGACACAAGATATGAACACAGTAAACCAGCAACAAAAGTGTCACACAAGATCTAAATATAATGAAACAAGAACAAAAACAAGTATTTACAAGTCAGTCCCACAGAAGTTCAACGACTTAGCCAAGAATTTTCACATTGAAATTGACGAAATATTGAATGATATGAAAAACAAGCAAAGCCTGAAGTATTTTCTGAAGTTAACAATAACATTACGGAGTTGAAACAGAAGGTAGATTCTTTTAATGACCATCATAACTAGTAGAGCAACAGATAAAGAAAATTGCAGATGTGAAGACGTATATCGAAGCAACACGAAATGAGTTGTGCTTGACAGTAAAAAAATTTGCCATGTTGTTAAACAAAATAAATAAACTATGAAGATGTACCTCTAGCTTATAACATTCCTAACTACACGTAGTAATGGGGTTGTTCATAGTTATTCATGATCTGCCGCAGTCAAAGTCCTGAGTACGTTGACAGTCACTGCAAATAAACTACTGGAGAGTTAATTTGGTTTAACCTTGTGTTAAGTTTAATCATGTTTATTATACTTTCAAAACAAAATCAAAGTACTACTCCATTAGCCTACAATACTTCCAATACAAAAGGAGCAGCTACATGTATGTTCATTGCACAAAAACCAAAACAAGACTGACCTACACTGCCAACATGTCTGTAACTATTTATACTTTCTTAACAATCCCAAACAATCCTCGGCACTGTTTAAAATGATTATTTTATTAACTAACAAATAATACTCCCATCCTAAAACAAATGACACATTTCAATGATTACCTAGATTCTTATATATTAAACACGTGACTGAATTCTAGTCTCTCTATTAATTGTATCGTGTATAAACACCTAGGTATCAAATGTTAACAGCACACTTGTTATATTTACTAATTACAGAAGATTCATATCATGTAAAATTTTCCTATCAATTAGCAGACTTCTACACATTAGTGTAATTACGATTCTATAATTATTTTCTTCATGACTTTTTTCACAACTACATATTTCCATTCACCTCTATGTTATGAAATTACTGTTTCTGGTTAAAATTTACGTGTTTACATTAGTTTGTTAGACTGTTACTGTACAATTGGACTGTTTGTCCAAATCAGAAAGGGGAAGAGGGTGAGTTTGTACAGAAACTGTTGATGTCAGTGTACTAACTTTATTTGCAACACTTCGCAGACAATTTCCTGATATCCCACTGCACGTGAATGGGAAATTATATTAATGTAGGATACATTGTTCAGGAGATGAAGTCATAATAACTGAGCCACGTGAAATTGAATTTTAGGCCAAATTTCGCTACAGACACAGGTGAACTGCTCAAAGAGTGGGGTGGAAGACAATGGAGAGAGGAAGAATAAGGAGATGGAGTAACATAATAACATAATAAATACACACCGGGACATTGATGGGTACTAATGCAGGTCAAAATATATTAACTCACTGCACTGTGGTTTTTCATTTCAAAGAACTGACACTCGACATCTGTTGTAAGTTCCAGGTGTCGGTTCTTTCCCGTCTGATCATGGAATAAGGGGTAACAAATTAGTCATCGCCATATCATTTCACTTTTCTTAGCTTTATTTTCATTCTAGCTATTGGGACGATGCATGCTTATTTGCTGACTTGTCACTTATTGAAGTAACAGGTCATAAGAAAAATATATTTTGGTATTCTGTAATCTTGAATGAGAAAAATTCTAACTTACGAACAACATGCATGCGCAATACTAATTGTATGTTATATGAAAAGCATTTACCTATCACATCCCACGTTGCAAGAAATTCAGATGCACAAATTATTCTGTTCTTATGAAATGCAATGAAAGTGCTTCTGTCTAGTCCTGACTCCCTCGACCAACTACCGAAACGAATTCTGTGGTTTTCGTTGCAGAGAACGCAACAATACCTGTTGCCTGGAAAGGCGAAGGGTTGAAGCGGCAGGTCACGTGACGAGGTACAGTGAGGCTACAGTTAAACTAGCGCCCAAGAAGAAGCAGCTCACAATAAGTATGTGACTGATGATATGGATAAATGTATTATCAGCCAGCAATTTCTATGGCATTATGAACAATAGAAGGAAATATGAACTTTGCGAAAGCTGCACAACTTTTGTCAAACAGAAATGAGTTTCAAAGCTAGCTAGGAAACCCTTAGAAGCAATGTTCTGTGTATGGATTTTCGTTTTAGGTGTCAAAATTAACATCTTGTTTTGTGTGGACAAGAGGGCATTGTTGCTGAAAGACCATACCTTCTCAGGTTTTCATCAGAATCTTAGCAACCAGTAGTTAACTAAAATGAAACATGGATTCACACGGATTATACAGTAAATAAATATTGGCAAAGAGATAGTGTGTGAGTAGTTTTGTCAAACAAAAGTGCTGGTCAGAGTTTGTTGTTCATGCATATGGAGACAGGTGTTTCATGGCTCAGAAACCAAAATGTCCGGCTGTCACTCAGCAACGGTTAGCAAAAATTTTCAAAAATACATCAAAACCCAACTTATGCCAGGCTTATTAGCAATGTCTTCATCCCTTGAAATTACTCGCAGTGTATCTACCATTCTGAATACTTCTAGCCATTGTAGGTGTTGGATGTCTTTGACTGTAGCAATGCTCAACCGTTTTTTTCCATAATGCGGGAAGAATAAAACACTCGGAAACTGCCATTGAAGAGCTTGGCAATATTGCTTCAAGCTTAACATGTAACTGCAGTATCAAACACTGCATCGAATTTCCAAATTAGATTTCGTCTTCTGCAAAATTAGATATGAGTAAACACACGGCGCGTAACAGGCTGGCAGTGCTCCACTCATAAGAATACTGGCATGTATGCCAAACTGCTTCTCCCTCTCTGTTCCTCCGGTGTAAACATGACGGTCCTGCCACAGTGCCTTGCGCTGGCCCTGCTGTGATCACTATCCTCTACGATTTCATTTTCTCGATCAACTACATTATTATCAATAAAATCTACGCTGCTTTGCAAGTTTCCATTAACCTCCTCCTTACCGTCAACTTCCCTATTGTTGTTAACCTCCCAATTTTCCTCCATAGTGACAATGCAGACGAAAAACAATTTCCAAATATAAAAATGTAAATAATTTTTGTACTTACAGTTGGTTCTCCAAGTTGCGATTTCAGATAAGTATCATTACGTCCTTTGTAGTGTTACTCACTTTTTCTTTGTACTGGTCTCAAAAATGGAGTATTATTTCAACAAGCGGGCCAACTCTGAAACAAAATACAAGATTAGTTTACATAATTACACTGTATCCCAGCTCCTCTGCCAGTTATAACATTCTTAACTACTCGTAATAATGGGGTTGTTAATAGTTACTCATGATCATTGCCAACATGACTGTAAATATTTATACTTTCTTAACAATCCTCAGCTTTGTTAAAAATGATTATTTGATTAATTGACAATTAAAACTCTCACCCTAAAACAAATGACACATTTCAATGATTACCTAGACTCTTATATATTAAACACATGGGTGAATTCTAGTCTCTCTATTAATTGTATCATGTATAAACACTTAGTTATCAAATGTTAACAATACACTTGCTATATTTTCTAATTAGAGAAGAATCACATCATACAAAATGTTCCTACCAATTAACCGGCTTCTACACATTTGTTAGTAACTGACTGTAAGTTATACATAGATGTAGTAGAACAAGCTATTAAAAAAAAATGAAATGGAAATATTGAGCAAGGTAAACATTAACCATTAGCCTATAAGCCATGGAAAGTAGGATCTGCAATCTTTTAGAAGAAAATATTACCAGATCTTGCAATATGCATGTAAATAAGCCACAGGCTAGGGAGCACACCACAACCTGTCGGTATTTATCCATAAATGAAGTAGTATAGCAGTTACCAGTTACAGTTGTATAGCGCAAAATGTAAACTTATCCACAACTCCAACACTTGAGCAATTACCAACTGGAATTACAGGTAACTACAATAACATCATAAATATGACCAAAAATGCCACATGTCTATCAACAATTTTTGCAGATGAAGGTTTGCTGATACATTGACAGTTTCCTACATTCACTACCAAAGGTAAAAGAAAGAATCAGGTAATATTTATCAGTGCTTTTTTTTCTGTATTCCCATGCAACTGGACAGAAGCACAGAAAATCAGATTTGTTGTGGGGTATACACGAGGTTATTTACTTTCATGGGAAACTGAAATAGCCAAACGTTGCAGCACTTGCATACAACTTGAATGAGCTTTCCTTGACAAATACTGGTCTGAGGCAGTACAGGACAGACTGACACACGAGGGTTTCAACCCCGCATCATTCTTTGCCAAGTAAGGTAGTCTACACGAATACCTGAGCAAGACACACTACTGGATGAACCCAATATCACAGGTAGACATATTAAAAATTTTGGAAAGTCATCTAGCACGGAACATAAGAGAAAAATTAGGCAATGCCAGAGCATGACACTGCATATTTTCTGTCAGTGCTTGATCCTATCGACTTAATATATCAAGAAAGACCTGTTCTGAATTGAGCAACAGAAAATCGGGCACAATTGCATAGTTACATACATCAGGCCATGGAATGTGATCTAAACACACAGTGGTGATGGTATGCACAACAATACAGTTACATACCCAGAAGTAATGAATACGGGAATGGAAAATACATAAGATTTAAAAGAAATTTTGAAAAAGGAGTAATTTCAATAAATATTCAAATTACAATTCACCATCATAATGCCATACGCCAAATGCAAACAAACAGTCAGCCACAGCAGTGGCCGACATGTGCCAACTACAACAAGCTTTATGGTGTACAGCAAAGGAAAACTACAAACTTGTTTCATAAGATTTGATGAACAAGGAACGTCAAGGATGCTTTCTATCAGCATGAGTTAGATATAATGAATAATATGGAGGGAGAACAAGTACAAGCAATTATTAAGCTGAAAATCTTTAATATTGACACACAGTTAATTTTAGATCCAGTTTCATATACAAACCTAATGTCAAAATCATTTTTCTGTGAATTGAAGAAGAGAGGCAAATTTCCAACTTATCCTGTCCAGAATTGCATGGTGTGAACTGCTACAGGCAGTTACACAAAAGTGCTGACACATCAGGCACTTATTCCATTACAAATTGAACATTTTACAGACAAGTGCAACTTTCTTATAATTCACAAGCTTATTATTGTCACATTGGCATGGACACATTTAGAACATACAGAACACAGATTGACATTGGTAATGGTAAATGCCACTTTTACATAAAGGATTAGATTTTTTCTGTTGATTTAGCCAAAAAACCTGATACAAGTAATAAAAACACACCAGTTTCAAATGTAACAGTACAATATTTGTTTCCAAATCTGAATTTTACAAATTTGATCCTAAATGAGAAGCAAACACTGATGTTAGCAACAAAATGGTAGAGCATACACTACGTGGATCACTGATGCTAAATGATATGCAAAGACAAGAACTTTCAAAGTTGTTTAAGTATGCAGATGTTTTTAGTAAGAAGTCTGTAGTAATGAAACACTATGAATATAAATTTGAAGTTTAACCACATGAAACATTTTGTGTAATGTAATATTCTATTCCATGGGCAAAACGAGAGGCAGTATGGGAAGAGATCAATCAGATGATTAAATGGGTAATTAAATTCTCTTCATTTTCACCCTATTGGATACCTATATTACTAGTACATAAACCAGATGGATCTGTAAGGTTAGTTCTTGATGCTAGAGGTATCAATAAGATTTAGTTACAGTGTGCATGAGACCAGACATCTTGGACCTACAGCTTTTAAAGTATTACAATACAAAATACTTCAGTATACTTGACCTCAAGGTGTCCTACTGGCAAACAAGCTCCCCAAAGAAAGTCGATAAGATACAGTATTTGTTTGTGGAGACAGGAGCTATGAATTCTGAGTTTTACCTTTTGGACTGAACATCAGTGCAGGCATGTTTATATTGGCACTGGACAAGGTTTTAGTACCAGAATTGCTTAGCAAAGTCACTGTTTATGTAGACAACATGCTAATAGCCACACCCGCTTGGTTAGAACATATCAGGCTGACTGGACAGGTACCTGAACTATTGGCAGATCATGGGGTAACAGCCAATTTAAGAAAGTCTAAATTTGGTAAGGAACAAGTCAAATTTTTAGGACATGTTGTGTCAGAACAAGCCATATTACTTGACCTGAAAAAACTTCATGCTGTATGCAGTTGTCCAGCTCCAAGGAATAAAAAACAACTAAAAGCTTATTTATGACTAGTATCCTGGCTTTGGGTATGGGATGATAAGTGTCAGGAGGAATTTAATAATATTAAGCAGGCATTAATTTCTGAAAACATTCTTAGCCACCCTTACATGGCCAATAATTTTTATCTATGCACAGATGCATCATCTCAGGGACTGGGGGGCATGCTTGTTCCAGTTTTTAGAAGAAGGTGAATATTTTTTGTGGGTAAAAATACCAAAGTATGCTGTGATAAAAAGTCACTGTCATTTCTTTTAACATGTAAACAATTGCACCATAGATTAGCTACGTGGTGTCTATATTTTACAAGAATTCGGTTTCAGGATCATTTATATTAAAGGATGTTGAAGCAGATGCCTAGGCTACCACAAGATTTTGAGCAATTTAGTGAATTAACAGAGCAAGTTAAAGAAATTAGAAATGTTATAAAGGCAAGGTACAACACAACCGTATGATTACCATAAGTTTTGTAAGCAAATGAAAATTATACAACAGCAAGATCGCGGATGGAGTAATATCATGTGAAACCTTAAGCAAGATGAAGGTGGGAAGGTAAGTAAATGGCATTAGCAATACAAGGAGCAGACAAACGAACAAAGAACATCATTCACTTTTCTTTTTACATGATTTTATTTCACTCTCTCATATGTAGAAGGATGGTTGAGATGTATTGCTTGAAGTATGACATGCTACAAGTGTTGTGTATTATATGTGATTCTGAATAAGAGAAGACTTAATAACAGTATTAAGTATTTTTATTGAAGTGAAGTGGAGCCACGTTGGGAGGATTTCCTTCATCTAGAGAGGCACTGGTGTCCTTGCAGTCAGCTGCCTGCATCTACAATTGAAATGGAAGAGAGCAAGTCCATGGTCCTATTTCGAAAGATTAACAGAAGTATAAGAACTTGCAGAAGATGACAAATATACATATATATATATAGTGGTGGAAGTGAAGGAATAATAGCATTATTTCGTACACACCGATCACTTACTAATAATGCAATTGTACTATACCTTAATTTTTTTCTGTATTAATTATATATCTTTTACTATTATTATTTTTATTTCTTTCTTTTCTCAGACGTTATGTCTGGTCAAAAATGGAAAGTGACGCGGACCTTGATCAAGCGTGACTTCCTTTTATTATTATTATTATTATTATTATTATTATTATTATTATTATTATACAACAACCACTTAAAGCTCATATTGGTGACATGGAAGGTTAACTCAGAAGCATTTGAAGCAATTTAAGTTACATTTTGTATATTCATAACTCATTATGTGTATAAGAATACTGTCCAGGTATCATAACCCAGTCACTGTTAGGAAAGGCATTGTGTGTGTGAAGATGTGACACTGAGAAATATGATAATGATAAGTTACACATTAACCAGCTGAAGAAGCCATTACAAGCTGCTACTGTAAATTATACTAATGACAAACATTGACAGGTGAGAAGTATCAGCTCTGGAAAAAGCATCTCTGCTTCTTCTCAGACAGTCAGTTTACTGTTATTACCTGCTGCTAAACACCAAGTATTTATGTAACTTTACTTATGGCCGGCACTTACTTCAAGAGGTGAATAGAATCACACAAAAGTAAAAGTGAGGAAACTATTCTTGCTTTGGGAACTATTAGCTCCTTCCTTTAGGAGGGTAGATTGATAGACTGAAGAAAGTCATAAAGGAACTGTAGGCCCAGTATGAGAGACACCCACATGTGGTTATGGTGAGGGTAGGCAAAGACGAAGGGGGAGACACCAGAGAGAGTACAAGGTGAAAGATAGTATACTGGCAACCACTGTGTCTGCTTCAGACCAGAGATGAGGGCAGAGTGAGAAGTAAAGATAGATTAGGTGAAGAGCAATAGTCCAATGAAAAACCTGGAGAGCAGAAAAGAAACAGAAAGATATGAGGAAGGACAAGAAAAATGGATGGTGAGTGGAAAGGAGGCATAGTGAAATAAAGTGGGAGTGGAATGCGTAAATGGATGTGAAGTCTAGGAGGTTGTTGGGATCTGAGTATGTTGGATGGTGAGCTCCTGTCTCTGGAGTTAAGGGAATCTGCTTGGTGTCAGTCACTCGGCAATCGACCACACGTCCACACCCACTGGGTGGCCATGCTTCAGGTGTTATCTGCCACAGCTAGCACAAACGTCAGAAGCTAAACCCCAATCTGTGCTTATCTCTTATATTAGTACACTTTCCAGACAGTGACCATAGAAGACAAATTGTTGTCTGTGGAATCTGTGGCAGTCGAAATGAGACACCCGTTTTGCTGGTGGTAGAGTGTGAATGTGCTGCATGTCATATGCCCATTAGCAGGTCACACCGTACCTGCATGCCATGGTGGTATTTATGCCAGTGCATTGTTCAGTCCCGGACATCGAATGAGTTCACGTCATGGGTGCTCTGGACAGTTATGCTGACTACTGTCACAGTTTCTCAGTGCCTCTCTGTCAGTTGTCCTGCATTTCCAAAACTGATTGTGGACAGAGTTGCAGCCAGCATGCCCTTGGGACAGCCACCTATGAAAGAACTTGGAGCTGCCAGCCTTTTGTCATTTCCACGCGTAACTGGTCTCCACGATTTAGCACCTCACACACAGTATTGTGGCCAACTAGCGTATTTGGACTTGGAGACTGTCATTCTGTAGTGTGGTTCTTCATATTTAGGTTTTGTTACTTTTCCGTGTACTGGGCAATCAGAAGAAGATTACATATTGCATTCAAAGCTTAACATTGTTTCAGAACTGAAGTGTATTTTCTTTATTGTGTTGGTTGTGGGGCGGCGGGTGGAATAATTGTTAATGTTCCTATTGTTTATTTAAGCTGCTGTTTGCCGTTCTGAACACTGGCTCTCTAACTACAATATTGGCAACCAGAAAGTGATTAGCAAAACGTGAAGCCTGTAATTAGAATTCCTAGTGCCCACTTCATCTGAGAAATACATTTATAGCTACTGCTTATAGCTCTGAGGAATTAGGAGATTGTCTGGGATTCATAATCAAAAACCATTCTCTCTAAAATGTTCATTATCTTCTGAAAGTCACAGACCAAAAAGAATCCACACAATCCAACTACCAGAGCAGTTCAGAGTCTAATGTGCTAATGCAACTATAACTGTTCAAATTAAATATTTAAGTGAATGCTCGCCATAATTTGATGATAATGTTCATCAAACGCCACGCTAATAATGGTAGAATGTGTGTCCTGCAGCGGCACGTTAAAATACGACATACGCAAACTAAAGATAGATCATTAACGTCATCCCAAAATTAACACTTCACTCGAAAACGATTTCATGGTTACGCCTATCCTGAGTAACTTATTACTGCAGCCGAGGCTGTTTATATCAACGTTACCGACGCGATGCGACTCCCGGCACAGGTGGTGCGCTAATCAGCATCTGGAGAGAACTGGGGCCTTCCTCTTCTCGCACAGCATTCTTACACATATAACTGCGGTGCAGACGGCTAAGGGAACGCCTGATCAAATCTGCTCTCCCAACTAGCCGCTGGGCTAGCAATGCACCACTTTAAGTTATCGAATTGCTTCCTTTGCTGATGGCCGATGAAGCTCTCAATTTAAATGTGCCATCAGCACACAGGTAAGTAATCATAATAAAAGTCTGACATGGCTAAGTCAAATATTTTGGGCGAGATAATTAATTTAATTACACTACACGCAGTAGACAAGCTCTGAACTTGCCCTTTGGAGGTACGCTATCGCTATAGTTTTATAGTTATTCAGTTGAAACTTCCCACATCTTTATGATTATAGCGGATCTCCCTTCTACTTAAATTTAAACATCCTAGCTTTATTTATTCACCTACTTAATCTATCTTGCTTCCTTAATTTCTAAGACAAAAAAACAGAAAATCATGAATTTCAACTAAAATTTTAATTTGTGAGATCCAGAATACTGTTTCTACTAAATCATTATGCAAAAGGAATGTAAATATAAATTTTTAAGTTTCTAGCACTTTTCTGTTGCGCCAATGATTTTTACATAAAAACATCCAAATTTCAAAAATGGTTAAAGTTATTGAACTGATATCCAACACATATTGATTTTGTATTACTCCTGACATGCTAGAAACGTTTCAGGTTATTTACTTCATTTTAAAGTATTGCACAATATTTATGACGTCAGAGCTAGTTACAGCGGACTAGGCTGGCACACAATGGAAAGACTTATGTGAATTTTATAAGGCGTGAGTATGCTGCTTCACTACATGGTCTAATTTCATTTGTTTCCTGGAAACATTCAGGATAACTCAAATACATTCAAGAACATACTAGAAATAAAAACTAAACAATCTTAAATAGTTAGAATTTCACACTCCAAGAATGCAATCTAGAGTGCCTTTAAGTATTCTTAGATTGACATAGTTAATCAAGAATAACCTAATTTGAAATGAAACATTCTGTATCCACTTACAATTCCTTTACAGAACACTGAGAACATTGCAAAACATTTGACAACATCCTAAAACATTTGAGAAAAATCCAAAATATTCATAAATAACATTTGAGGATGGAAATTCTGTTTGTCACCAGTTAAATACACTTCGAAAAATTTAAAAGGTTTGTTCATCCCCCTCAGGGGGCTCACAGTTTTTCAAGAGTTTTTGTGTGGTGCATACTGGATCCTGCATTATTGCAGCCCATTTATCCTTCACTGGCTGCATTTCCTGCACCCTGTACCTCTCTCCCTATCCTCGCTCCTTCCCCACTGCCCCATTCTTCCCCTTCTTCTGTGTTCTGATTTACGTCCATCTGGATTTCCACTTGGTTTCCTGTATTGCTTGCAATTTTGTTCATCCTGCCAGTTCTTTTATCCTTTTTGGTGTGTAGGTCCTCAATTGATGTTTGACCTCCACGTATAAATTTTCTGTTTGTAGTCTGAGCCTTTTGGTCAAGAACTTTCTCTCTAGCGTCTATGGCATGAATCTCTCTCCCCCTTCCCAGGTCTTCATGCTTGCAATGATCTTGGCAATTTCCCAGTGTCTATTACCCCTATCCAGTCTCTCAATATAGTCCAGGGGATGGTTTTTCATAGGGACCTCATTTTGAAAACTGATCACGAACTTTAGGCTAATCTGGAGTGATGCGTCATTAATTAATTTTTTATGTGTGCAGAATGGTCATAAAGACATGTGAACCAATACTGGTGCCTCCAGTCTGGCTTTTGAGAGGGATACCCTCCCAGAGAAGGTCAAGGTTATGGGCTACAGGTGTGATGCGATGCCATAAGTCCCACCACCCAAGAGGTGTTTTCAGTGCTTGCTTTTCAGGCATAAGTCTTCCCACTGTACGGAGGACCCTCTGTGTGGTGATTGTGGACATCCACTCCATGACAGAAGCACCTGTGTTCTTCCACCTGTGTGTGTCAGTTGTGATTACCTGCACTCTCCTCACTTGCCAGATCGCCCAACTTACAAGGGAGGAAAGAAGATCCAAGAGTACAAGTCCCTGAATGGCTTGTCTTCTGCTGAGGCTTGACAAAAACATAAGAGACTCCATCTGGTGTCACTTTCATCAACTTCTGCCTCCATCACATCCTTTGCCACTGACAATGCAATTTTGGCAGAGACAGCAAAGGACTTGGAAGAGCAATTGAACGGAATGGACAGTACCTTGAAAGGAGGATATAAGATGAACATCAACGAAAGCAAAACAAGGATAATGAAATGTAGTCAAATTAAATCAGGTGATGTTGAGGGAATTATATTAGGAAACGAGACACTTAAAGTAGTAAATGAGTTTTGCTATGTGGGCAGTAAAATAACTGATGGTCAAAGTAGGGAGGCTATAAAATGAAGACTGGCAATGGCCAGAAATGCATTTCTCAAGAAGAGAAATTTGTTAATGTTGAGTTAGGATGTAAGTGTCAGGAAGTCCTTTCTGTAAGTACATGTATGGAATGTAGCCATGTATGGAAGTGAAACATGGATGATAAACACTTTAGACAAGAACAGAATAGAAGCATTTGAAATGAGGTGCTACAGTAGAATTTTGAAGATTAGAGGGCTAGAGCACATTACTAATGAGAAGGTATGGAATAGAATTGGGGAGAAATGAAGATTGTGGTACAACCTGTCCAAAAGAAGATATCGGTTGGTAGGGGATATTCTCTGAGTCAAGGGATCACCAATTTAGTACTGCAAGAAAGTATGTGAGTTAAAAATCGTAGAGGGAGATGAAGTGATAATCACAATAAGCAGACTAAGGGATGTAGGTTGCACTAGTTACTCAGAGATGAAGAAGCTTTCACAAGATAGTGTAGCATGGAGAGCTGCATCAAAACAATTTTTGCACTGAAGTCAACAACAACAACAACAACATCCATTCCCACTTGTACCTCTTCCTTACAACAGCCCTAATCCCCTCTCCCCTTCCTGTCCGCTGCTCTTCCCATGCCCTCCCTTGAGGAGCCATTTTTCCTACCCTGCTGAAGAAGTGGCCCCATTCTGTGCCACCTGCCGGTGATCGCTCTCAGCCCCCCCCCCCCCCCTTCCCTGGAGCCCCTCACTGCAGTGTATCTTGGACTGGAAAGCAACTACCGTACCTCAGCCACGAGACACACCATCTATCTGTGCATACTGAGATGTGTTGCTCTCTTTCGGTTCTGGATCTTTCACAATCCTAGACTCCCTCCGTGCACTACCCTCGTCCACCTCCAAAAGAGAAGAAAAAGAGATGTAAGTCCCAGGACAAGCACCACTCCTGGTGCCCCCGGAATATCAATCTCCCTCTTTGAAAACCGAGTCTGATGACTTGTGATAAATTTGTTATTAAAAACTGCTGTAATAAAAAATATACCCCAAGCATGCAATTAAAACGTAGCAGGGAAACATAGGTGGAAACTTTAAAAAACAGCAACAATCTTTTTTAATCTGCCTCTTCTTGGAACATTGTTACAGAACAGACTGTTTTAGTATCAGTGCTGTAAACTTTGATGTGAAGAGAGCAGATTGTGTGAAGGATCAGTTTGCATGGTTAGTTGTCTTGTATTACAGTGTTGTGAGTAACTTTCTATTTTTGACTTTATTCATTCAGAAATACAACATCTATAGAAATGAATACTTGTTTGTCTTCTATTTGTTTTCATACTATTCAACTGATTACAATTAAGCAGTAATGAGTTGTGCCCAGCCTGTGAGGATAACAACCAACCACCCATAGAGATAGGAGTGAAGAGCGGGTGATACAGAAGCTTAGCTCAGGAAAATTTCCAGCAGTTTCAGTCAAATTTTGTATATTTATGAGTCATGATGTGTATAAAAATACTGTCCAGGTAACATACCTGAATCACCCTTAGGAAAGGCATTGGGGGTGTGAAGATGTGACATTAAAAAATTGATAATTATCAGTTACACATTAACTAGCAGAAAGAGCCATTGCGAGCTGCTCTGTAATTATACTAATAACAAACCATAGTAGGTGAGAAGTATTATCTCTGGAAAAAGCCTCTGTGCTTCTTCTAAGATTATCTGTCTGCTGTTATTATCTACTGATTCAAGCTAAGCATCTCTGTAATATCATGCACAGCCAGCACTTACTTCAAGAGGTCAAATGTTTAGAATTGTGAATAGAAACACACAACAGTAGAAATGATGACACTGTTCTTGCTTTAGGAACAAGTAGTTCCTTACCTGGAGAGGAGAGGAGGATAGACTGAAGAACGTCAGAAAGGAAAGGCAGTCCCAGTCTGAGAGACACCCATGTGTGGTTATAGTGAGGGTAGGCACATGTGAAGGGGTAGCCACCTGAGAGTGTATGACAACAATAATTAATGGTGAGTGAAAAGGGGGTATAGTGAAGAAAAATGCAGGAGTGGATTTTGCTAAGGGATATTATGTCAGGGTGGTTGTTGAGATGTGAGCATGTCAGGTGGTGAGATCTTGTCTGTGGAGTTCAGGAAAACTGGTCTGTCTCAGCCACTCACCAACCAACCATACATCAACATCCAGTGGGTGGCCATGTTGTCTGTCACAGCTGGCACAAATACCTTCTAGCTAAACCTGGCCTGCACTCACCTTGTATCTTAGTACACATTCCAGACAATGACCACAGAGGCCAATTTGTTTTCTGCAGAATCTGAGGCAGCCACCACGAGAGACATCTGGCTCACTGCCAGTAGTTTGCTTGGTTTAATTTAAATAAAAATTCAAATATCATAAAAATGTTAGTATTTGACACTCAAGTATACTCTCGAATGCTCGAAACTATTTCTAAGTACTGTTAAATCCACTTAATTAAATTACAGTAACCTAATTTGAAATGAAGTATTCTGCAAGCTGCTACTAGTTAGCATGACTATAGAGAGATCATGTTACTGTGCATGTGTGCTTGAATTGGTCGTCAAATGTATCAGCCCAGGGCAGCCGCTGGAGGCCGCCTATGGGAGGTTTGGGTACCATGCAGTCTCCAGTGCACCATCTGCCGGGGACTTGTGCATATAAATGGGCAGAGCAACACTGAGTGATCCTCTCTGTTCTTCTAGTTGTACCACTCACATCATTTGTTCTGTGTCTTGTTACATGTGGATTGAGAGACTTATTTCTTTTATTGTTACAGGTTATGAATAAAACAATATTTGTGTTACTTGAATTGTTTTTGTGTACTACTTGGTTGTTACACATTTCTTTATAGAACAACACGAATATTGCAAAATATTTTAGATCATCCTAAAACATTCAGGAACATTGCAAAATGTTCATGCATAAAATGGTAAAATTGTGAAATAGAGTGAGCAGTGGAATTTCCATTTGCCCATTGCCAATGAAATATACTTGCAAAACTGTATAATATTTGTTTGGCAATGGTATGATCTCATTCCATGACACTTCCCCATTACTTGAAAACAGAGCGATGAATTGATGTTCTTCACAGATCATGTAAGTAGCACAAAATGAGGCTATTTCAAAGGAGATTTTGCTTGCTCTCATATTTTGTAGAAAATGTTCTGACTTGGGATTTTCCCCAGACATCTTATAATTCTTGTAGAGACACCTTCAGTGGTATTAATTGAAATTTTCCGCTCAAGGAACACATTCCTGGTGTTTCACTAAAGTATTTCTTGGTGCCACAGACCTGAATCACTTGATTCATTTTGCAAGTGATGATGTGTTTGTGTTTGTAGTCTTAAGTGGTATCATAATGGAATGATCCATCTGCCAAACTATAATTTCAATATCTCCTTTTCATTTCTCATACATTAATATACTTCTCCTGTGCTTGTGAATGATGCCTTTCATGAACTTAACTCATTGTAACCCTACTTATTCTGTTGTATAATGTTGTTTCTTCAGCAGTTTCTCCGTGTCAGATTGCTGAGTGTCTAACTTCATCCTCATTCTTAATTTCATTTTGTTCATCTGTTTTCTCTCAGTCTGTTCATTCTCTTAGGTTTTGAAGCTAAACACACTTCACTCTCTTGATTTGTTTCATTTCTTCACTGCTCTGTTTCTTTCTTGTCAGTTCACCACAGGCAGTATCTTCTCCGCTGTTACATAACAGCATCCTGATAAATGTTAATCTTGCACAACACACTAAAATGCCACTTACTATACAGTTCACTATCTTAAACAATCCACTTCCACTTAACATTGTTTCATTCTCACTTTCCCTTGATTGGCCATAATAGATTTCCAAAAATACAGTAACACAGTGAGAGGATAAAAGATTTACTGTGGTGTTATCAGTAATAATCCTGAGTAAAATTACTGGACTGATCAGAAAGTCCCTTGCCATCATAGATCATAGAATATAAGTGACCATGACAAACTTCATGTTTGTGAGAAGTGGAGCATCATCATCGTCTAGAGAAATAAAGTTACTTCTGCTTGAAATGATGGTTTCTTTGGGTTATAACATGTTGTTCTGATTGTCTGTAATATTCCTTTTGAGCTTTGTGCAGCACTGAGTATAGTTGAGCTGCATCTGGCATCACCACAAGTGCACTGCGTCACACACTGCTCAAAGGAATGTAGACGACATGAACACCCAATGGAAAGTAATGTCAACTGCATTATTTGTATGAGGTTTATTTTGATCACTAATATGTTATCCAGTACAAGTCAGTCATTGTGTGATGCAGAAGAGAAGGTGAAAATGTGCTTTTATCCTCAAGCTGACAGAATACTCCACTGGTAAGGCTGCTAACTACCATAATGAATACATAATGAGTGTCTGGTCAGAGTCCATAACTTTTACTGAATGCAGACGCATTTGACAGATGGGAACTCATGCAGCAGTTGTCTCACCATTGCCTACATATACACTTCTGACACGCCTAAACCTCCTGATGTCAGACACACTGGTACTAAACATTGCGTGTTGATAGAGTATCAACCAAAACACTGATTTAGTATGTGATGTATGCTGTCATCCAATAGAAGGTGCATGAACAGTAATTAATAGTAAAATCAGAAGTACAGAGTATAGGCAGGACATACCTGTGTAAGGGATGGGGAAAGGACATTTCCGAGTTTGTAGCACTAACCTTTTGACAATCTGCTTTTGCTTCATTAGTTAAAACTACCAAACCTATAGTGTATATATGTATAGATAACCACACCTATTTATACAAATGTACTCTGTAGGTTTGCCACTTTCAACTAACGAAGGAAAAGCAGGCTACCAAAAAAACACTGCTACATACTCTGAAAAATCCTTTTACATAGCAGAAACATGTTCTCCCATATAACAATTTCACATGTCATCTGTTAAAATAAAATGTTCTGAACTCATGACCTTTAGTAGAATGATCTGACACTTTACCAACTCACCTTCCAGAGATATTCATGTTTAGAGCTTATAGACACTGTTTGCCTAGACTGTTTACACATCTTCTCCTGGATGGTAGCATACAGTACAAACTAAGTCAATGTTTCGTACTGATCTGAGTGTCTGACATCTGGAGGTTTGGGTGTGGATCTGGAGATTCCCACCAACACAAAGCAGGGTGATGAAATGTTCAATATTGCTCTACAATGTACTGAAACATTCTGGAAGATTCTCAAACCTTCTGGAAGACTTTACAACATTCCAAAACATTTTAAGCCATTATTGAACACACTGGCCTGTCACAGAGACTTTGGCACTCGATTCCCAGCTGCTTTGCACCATTCTGTAATAAGCACATTGATATGAAGCTCTCATTTGACATATATATCTTTGAAACCTATTCATGCAGTTCCAAAACAAAACCACTTTCATGGATGTGGGAAGAAAGGGCTCCCATACCATATAACCCTTACAGTGCTACACAAATAGGGTGCACAGCTATAGCGAAATATGGGGACATGCTACTTCTACTTTTATTACATGTGTTGACTGATTATCAGCTTTCGAGATTTTTAAATTTTTATTCAGAATTTTGAAAGGTTTTGTTGTACTTATAGGTAATCTCTGTGTGTTTGCTTATTTGAATCACCGTCATTTGTTATTGTTATGGTAGTGGATCACAGAAAGCTATCCTATGGTTCTGATAAAGTAACTCTGTTGCACTTAATTCTATTTGATCAGCTCATACAAGAGGGATAGAAAAAAAAATGGTTCAACAATAGGAGGCCAAATGTTCTGGATATCACAAGGGGTGTAGTGCAAAGCTTCTTTGTGTGAAGTGGTATTTTGTATGTGTCCACTCTATACGCATATGCCACAATATATGTTATAGCTGGAAAAGACTTAGCCACACTCAAGTATCAAAGTGAAGATCACCTTGAAGCAGTCAGTACACAGTTAGTTATGAAGACAATGTCAGTATTCTCTTCTCTCGTGTCGAAAAGATGACAATAATCGTGCTTCTAATGAACTTGTGATTGTTTGCGTGCGCACGTGCGTGTGTACACCCACACACACACACACACACACACACACACACACACACACACACACACACACACACACACACTATTACTGTATGCAGTGTATTGCTCAATGCCCAAGGTGCCTTTTTCTGCTGTCCTCTCTATTCTAAATAGTGTAATACTGTAATAAAGAATTCCCGACAAAGAAGAAAACAATTCTTAGTTGGCAAAAGAAGGCAATCAGATACAATTCTAGACTGAAAATTGAAGAATCTTACACCATACTACAAAAAAAAGAGTACAAATAGTAATGTCCCTCTTTATTCTAATCGTTCAGTACACACATAGGGAGGGAACATCTCATGAACAATGACAGTTCATCAACATCAGAGGAATTAAAGCAGCAGACAGACATCCCAGCTGCCAGACTTGGTTACATACACTTAGGTTTACAGTTACTAATAATTAACAGACTGCTAGCACATGTGTGAGGTCTGACACTGTACTCAAAACACCACAAATAACTGGCTTAGACAGCAGGCATTTTATTCAATGCGAGAATTTAATGTTGGTCCACAAAATAATATTGAGTATTAATGTTGTGTTAGTTATGTTGTATGTTTGTTTATGTATGAGTTCACCAATCATACTGTAATCATTGGCAGATACTTTAATCTCCCAACAATTAATTGAGAAAATTACAGTTTAATTAGTGGTGTGCATGATAAGATGACCTGCGAAATTTTACTAAATGCCTTCTCTGAAACCTACTGAGAAAAGATGGTTTGGAACCCCACTCATCATGCCAATATATTGGATCTAATGGCAACAAGTAGATCTGACCCCTTTGATGATATTCACATCAAAAATTGTATCAGTGACCATGATGCACTTGTGGTAACAATGATTACCAAAGAGCAAAGAACAACTAAAACAAGCAGAAAGATTTATGTATGTCATGTAAACTACACAAAAAATCAGTAGAAAACAGAGATTAATGCATAATATGTGTAAATCGCAGTGTAGGGCTATAGATAGTGAGATACGGAATGAAACGTATTTGGCTGTGTAGAGGGCAATGTAGCCTTTAGTGCCATAGCAGAATACTGACCTGTAATCTTTCACAGAACCCAAAGAAATTCTGGTCATATGTAAAGGCTGTTAGTGGCACCAAACTTAGTGTCAAGTTGCTAGTGAATGTGACGGAAACTGAAACTGAGGGAAGAAAAGCAGAAGCTGAAACACTTAACTCTTTTTGCAAATGTTCCTTTACACAGGAAATCCCAGAAGAATCACCCCAATATAATCCTAGTACAAATAAAAAGAGGAGTGAAATAAGTATTACTGTCATTAACGTCGAGAAAAAGCTGAAATCATTAAAAATGAACAAGAATCCTGGGTTCGATGGAATCCGTGTTGGATTCTATACAGAATTTTCAGATGATTTCGCCCCTCCACCACCACCCCCACCATAACCACCACCACCACGCATTTCTTCTAACTATAATCTATTGTAGATCACTTGAACAAGAAACATTGCCCAGTTTCTGGAATAATGCACTGGGCACACCCATGTACAAGAAGGGAGGTAACATTGACTTGTGTAGAATCTTTGAATTTATTTGAAGCTCAAACGTAATGAGATATCTTGAACAGGATGATCCCATCAATGTAACCAGCAGGTATTCCTGAAATATTAATCATGTCAGACCCTACTCACACTTTCTCCAATGACATACTGTAAGCTTTCTATCAAGGTAATCAGGTAGATGCAGTATTTGTTGACATCTGAAAAGCATTTCACTTGATACCATATCTATACTTGCAAAAAGTATGATCATATGGGGTATCAAGTGAATTATGTGTCTGGATTGAGGACTTTTTGGTAGGGAGGACGCAGCATGCTGATTTGAGTGGAGAGTCATCCTATGAGTATAATATCAATGATTCACTGCTAGAGCCAGCCTACTCATACAAATGCCTGGCTGTAACACTTTGTAGGGGTATGAAATGGAATGATCACATAAGTTCAGTCATGGATAAAGCAGTGGAGACATCAGTTTATGGTAGAATACTGGGCAAGTGCAACCAATCTATAAAGGAGATTTCTTACAAATCACTTGTGTTACTGGTTCTGGAATATTGCTCGAGTGTGTGGGACCCATACCAGATAGGACATATACAGAGAAGGGCAGCATGAATGGTCACAGGTTTATTTAAACTGTGGGAGAGTCTTGCAGAGGTACTGAAGGAAATTAACTGGAAGTCTCTTGAAGACAGATGTAAATTATCCTGAGAAACTCTGCAAATAAAGTTTCAAAAACTGGCCTTAAATGATTATTCTAGGGACATATTACAAATTCCTACATATTGCTCACATAGGGATTGTGAAGATAAGATTAGAATAATTACTGCACACACAGAGGCATTCAAACAGTCATTCTTCCGACACTCCACATGTTAATGGAACAGGAAGAAATGGTAATAACTGGTACATTGGACATATCCTCCACTATGGACCCCATTGTGCCTTGCAGAGATTAGATGTAGATGTAGGTGTAATGTACTGTTACAATATGAAATTATACTGTGATGATAAGGGCTTTGAATATTCATTTCCCTGGTGTGCAAGATATACAAGACAGACTTCAAGAAGACTACTATAATTTCAATTCTAAAGAATTCAGATACTGACAAGTGTTAATATTATTGATCTAAGAGTTTAATAAGTAATTGTTGCAAAATATTGATGTGGGTTATTTACAGAAGAATAGAAAAACTGAGGGAAGCCGACCTTCAGCAAGATCAGTGTGGGTTTTGGAGAAGTGTAGAAACCATGTGACACCATACCAGCTCTACAAATTGTCTAAAAAGACAGGTTAGAGAAAGGAAAACATACATTTATAGCATTTGTGGAGTTTGGGAAAGCTTTTGACAATGTTGACTTGAATACACCCTTTGGTATTTTGAATGTAACAGAGATAACATACAGGAAGTGAAAAGTTATTTATAACTTGTACAGAAACCTGACTGTAGCTATGAGTCACAGGACATGAAAGAGCAGCAGTGGTTGAGAGGGGGGTGAGACAGCATTGTATCCTATCCTGTATGTTGTTCAGTTTGTATATTGAGCAAGGGGTATAGGGAAGCAAGAAGAAATTTGGAGATGTAATTGCAGTATTGAACTTTCCATGCAGATCATATGAACTATGAGGGTTGATCCTGAAGTAACGTTCCCAAAGATCTCCAACTGCACTGGAGGGTGCTAGGAAAAACTGTCAACACTGCTGTGTGCAGCTCTATTAGCTAAGGAGCCATCAGCAAAGGAAGTGCAATATTCATTCATAATTCGCTTTTGCACATGTAAGGGACTCCATGCATGGATATTCATTGTCAGCTGATGCACGTGTATGGTGACAAGTGTATGTCCGTTCAGTGCACCCGTAAACATTTTGCTGGGAGTTCTTATGGTACAGTTGAAAGCTCTTTGAGGGAAAAATTGGGGTATCACAATTGTTGCCCTCGATGGGTACTGTGTATTCTGATGGCAAAACACAAGGATATATGACTTTGCTGTGCTGGCCAGTTTCTTCTACAGTGTGAAGAAGATAAAGACGGATTGTTGGACTCCATAGTCATGGAATACATCATGTGGGTGCTTAATTCACTCCCGAAGCGAAAGAAAAATCCAAACAGTGGCATCACTCAGGGTCAACAGATGCAAAGAAGTTTAAACAAACTCCTTCTGCCTGCAAATTCATGATGACTGTCTTTTGGGATTGTAAGGGGATAGTGGTATTAGACTTCAAGGAATCTGGGACAACAGTCACTCATACAGTTATATTGAAACAGTGGGGAAACTCAGGCAGGCTATGCAGAACCACCAGAGAGGACAACTGGTAGAGGGTGTAATGCTGCTTCACGATAATGCCCGACCTCATGTCTTCCACCAAACCCAAGAACTTAAGACAAACTTTAGTTGGACTTACATGCCCCACCCATCTTACAGTGGAGACCAAGTGTCTAGCGATTAACACTTATTCCCCAAGTTAAAGGATCATGAAGATAGCCACCGCTTCTGGAGTGACAGTGAAGCGAAAGAAGAGGTGAAGTGCCTCAGTGGGTTGGTGGCGGAGTTCTACGGCATGGGGAATCAGAAATTGGAGCACCATCTACAAAAATGCATGGAAAAAGTTACAATTAAGTGTAAAAATAGAGCTAAAAAATTTCTTCTTTCTAACAGTGTAAATTTCAACGAAAATAATCAATGTTGTCTGTTTGTAAAAATGAAGGGAACCTTACCTTTCGATCAACCCTCATTTCTTCAAGGGAGTGATTGTTAAGAACATTGCTTCTCTGGATATCTTGTATTAATGGAATACTTTCTTTGTTATTAAAGTTGCCACACTGCTTAACTGATTTCTCCTTTAGCTATTGCTCAATAGGGAACCTTACCTTTTGATCAACCCTCATTACTTCAAGGGAGTGATTGTTAAGAACATTGCCTCTCTGGCTATCTTGTATTAATGGAATAATTTCTTTGTTATTAAAGCTGCCACACTGCTTAACTGATTTCTCCTTTAGCTATTGCTCAATAGATTTAATTTTATTATATCAGGTGTTGATTTCAGTCAGTATACAGAGACTTTTGATCACTTTCTTGAGTACAGTACAGTGTTTCTCCCAATACAAAGTCAGTCTTATTTTATCATTTCAAACATTTTCCTTTCCCTTGCTCATATTTTGATTCCTGTTATAATCCAGAGCTTATTTGAACCATACTATGTCATTTCACTGGGAAAGCAGCTGTTAGAGCTTGATCGAATCCAGTATATAAATACATTCACCTCGGTGGAATTGATGTCTTTCACATTACATACATCTTTCTAATCAATCTTTTGTAAGACTGCATTGAAAGTTTCTGTTGTTTGGTCATTTATTCATATGTTTTGTATGATACAATTTAGTTTGACTAGTTGTGCATCATGGTCAGACAGATCATTCACTATTGGATAACATTTATGTCACTGATTAAATGTTTACTTAACGAAAATGTTGTATATTGTTATATTTCTTTTCTGTGTAATTCTCTTGGAAACTTAACATTATAACTCACGTTCCGAGTGGTAAGCAATATTCTCTAATCATTCCTTTTAAATGAATGACCAGAAAAGTAATATTACTGTAATATACAAAGAGTGTCATTACAACACTGCATGAGCCTGAGTTATTTTAATTTTGAGGCCAGTCTCATTATGTTGTATTTATGTTGGAATAACACATGTCTGTTTTCATTTTGGAACATGTAGTAGGGCTAATGGAATTTTAAGAGTAAGGCTCCTTTTGCTTAGATGTCTTTGTTGTGAAGTCTCCCTATGCAGTTTCTTGAGCATTCCTGTGACACTCAAATGCTGCCCAAGCAAACACGAGACAAGTACAGCAACTCTTCTCTGAATTTTTCTGTCCCTACAGTTAATTAACTTAGGAAAAGTTCCCACAACAAGAAACAATATTTAAGTGATGGTTGAATGATGGATTTATACATGACATCTTCTCCTTCCCTCTCCCATTTTCACATACATTATCACTGAAATAACAATACCTGTAACATGGTCTCTGTTGTAAAATTTAGAGAGAATAACCTGTAGAAGGCTATAGAACTCAGCAAAATGTGGCTGGCTGACAGTTAAGAAGAATCCGGATTTTACAGGATAAATGTATCTCAACTACTCCAGTTACCTCAGGAATACATGTAAATCAACTCAAGTTCCTGCTACTTTAATTCAAGATTGTACATAAATTTGTTCAGATGTGGCAACACTTATGTCCATTTCAATTTAGCTTTTCCTGGGTGAGAAACCTGTTGTCATTTAGGCTTAGCTGCTTCGATCCATGGCTTTCAAGATCCAATGTGAGTTAAGCACAAGTCAGATTTTGCACAACTGATGGTTTCGAAAATGATGTTAGTTGGCACAGAGAAGGTCATTGTACCTCATAATGTTTGTATTCAGAATATATTCCAAGACTGGTATTCACCTTTACTGTTTCATTCCAGTGGTAGTTTTGATGTGGTATATATAGGATATAGTAACTGTAGAGCTTACAAATTTATTCCAGAGTTAATTATATATATGTGACTAACATTATTTAAAGGTAAGACAAATTGACAAATTTTTTTTGTACGTTATGTAAGTCAATTGACATCAAATTTTTTTCATGTTGTTTTGTGGGACTTCTGTGAACCCTTTTTGTAGAAACAACAACAAATGAGAATAACTCTACCAGGTATCTCCTGGATGTTTGTATTGCTCTTTGATATGGGAAGATAGCTGGAGACTTGCCTTGAATTACCTACTGTATGTTGCAATAAAATGTATGGTAAAGTTTGTAAGCTTAGAAACACTCTGTATGGTTTAAAGCACTCCCTCAAATTATGGATGTTAAATTTGACAAAGTAATAGCTGACTTAGGATCTGTGAGCAGTGATTATGAGGATTGCTTGTATTTAAGTCTGATAAGAGCAATAAAATGTACTTGTTTACATTGATGATCTGCTGTTAGCTTCAACTTCCCAAAGTAGAATGGATGACTTTCAGATGTTACTAAGTGATGACTTCAGAATTAAGGATTAAGGTCTGATTAGGAACTTTTATGTTAACTAGCTATTCAGGTCAAGAGATCCCTGTGTTAGGACAGTGCAGCCTTCTTGCAACATACAAAGGACAAACACAACTTTTGTCATTTTACGTCCTTTGTTCTTCTTCTGCAGTGAACTTGTTTGGTTTCGATTTATTTCAGTTGTTTGTCTATAGTAAATAAGATCCTATCAGTGAACCAGACTATGGCTTCAGACAGTGTTTCTCGTCTATGTGAAGAATTTGCAAACATTTTTGCACTGGACCTCAGTTGCACTAAAGAACTATAAATCACATCTGGAACTGAAAGTAAACGCGCAACAGAAATATTTCAGAGCGCGCAATGTTCCCCACACATTGCGTGATGGGGTTGCAAAAACATTATGCCTACATGATTTGGAATCACAAGGTGTAATTGAACGTGTGCAGGCTTCTCTCTGGCTATCACCCTTAGTATTTTTGCCAAAAACTTCCGGAAAATTGAGACTTTGTGTGGACTACAAAGCAACAGTGAATCCACAACTAGTGATTTTCCTTTACCCCGCCCGGAAGATCTCTTTGACAAACTGTGCCCAGGCACATATTTTTCGTAGTTGGACCTAGCAGATGTGTACTTGCAAATGCCGGTGGATGAAGAATCTTAGCGCGTTTTGGTGGTTAACATGCATCTTGGTTTGTATCAATTCAAATGACTGCCATTCGCGTGTGCATCCACCCCTGCATTGTTTCAGCAATATCTACAAACTGTTTGTGCGTCGGTCCCTACTGCAGCAAACTGTCTGAACGATATTGTGATCTCCGGAAAGACGGAAGAAGATCATTTAGCCAATCTCAGAACATTATTTCAGGTCTTGCGACATAATGGTCTTCGCTTACGGAAGGACAAATGTGTGTTTTTTGCTAGTGACTTGCCATACCTGGGACATGTACTCAATGTCCAAGCCATACATCCCAGTCCCACACACCTTCGCCTCAGAATTTGAGGCAGCTACGGAGTGTGCTGGGAAAAATCAACTATTATATGTGCCGCATGTCTCTTCCATTTCAGCTCTGCTTCATCGCTTATGCCGTAAAGGTGTTCCGTTTGTCTGGATGACGGAATGCGAATGTGCCTTTCGCCGGTTGAAATCGGCATTGCTTTCCAATACTTGCCTTACACCATTCGATCTCCAGAAGCCCCTTTTGTCGATGGTGGATGCATCGGATTTTGGGATTGGAGCTGTGCTTGTGCACAAAGATGGTTCAAAGGCTCTGAGCACTATGGGACTTAACATGTGAGGTCATCAGTCCCCTAGAACTTAGAACTACTTAAACCTAACCAACCTAAGGACATCACACACATCCATGCCTGAGGCAGGATTCGAACCTGCGACCATAGCGGTCGCGCGGTTCCAGACTGAAGCACCTAGAACCGCTCGGTCACACCGGCCGGCGCACAAAGATGGCTTGCACAATCGCCCTATTGCCTTTGCGTCCAAATTGCTCTCGTTTGTGCAAAGTAATTATTCACAGATCGAGAAAGAAGCATTGGCTCTCGTATTTGGTGTTACAAAGTTTCATGACTTCTTGTATGATCGTCACTTTACCATAATCACAGACCACAAACCTTTGACATCACTTTTTCATCCAAACAAGCTTGTACCTCCATGTACAGCACAGAAATTCATTCGCTGGTCTATTTTACTCTTGCAGTACCATTACGATATCTTGTATCGGTCCACTGTTAAGCACGGAAACGCCGATGCATTGTCTCGTTTGCCTATTGATGAGAATAGGGCATTCGATTCCTCCGAACTTGCTTGCATGTTCATTGATTCGGAAACCGATGACGTGGTTGAATCATTTCCAATTGATTTTCGTCGTGTAGCTACATCCACAACTGCCGACCCTGTCCTTGCTACCGTTCTGCATTTTGTTGCTACAGAATGGCCCTCGTCAAAGTTATGGATCAGGGACCCGTTGGTTCGCCGACGTTTTGCTCACAAGGAGAGACTTTTTGTTCAACGTGGTGTTTTGCTGTTGTGTTCTGATAATGATCAGTCCAGGGTCATGGTCCCACGTTCGTTACAGTCCTCTATCTTAAAGCTTCTTCACCGAGGACATTGGGGTATAGTGAGAACGAAACAACTTGCTCGTCAGCACTGTACTTGGTTCGGAATGGATGCTGTGATTATGAATATGTGCCCTTCTTGCATGGTGTGTGCCGAACAACAATCGGCACCACCGCAGAAATTTTTTGCATGGCCAAAAGCCACTTTCCCTTGGCAACACTTACACATCGTTTTTGCTAGTCCATTCTGGAATGCTCGATGGTTGGCTGTGATAGATTCATTCAGGAATTTTCCTTTTGTTGCCCGGATGTATTCCAAGGCATCATCTGCCACCATACAGGTGTTATCTGCTATCTTTTGCATTGAAGGTCTTCCACAGACAATTGTTTCCAACAATGGCCCACAGTTCATGTCTGCAGAATTTCAGTCATTCTGCAAGGCCAATGGTATTCAACATCTGATGTCCGCGCCGTTTTCGCCACAGTCAAATGGTGCTGCTGTACGATTCGTCAAGACTTTCAATTCACAGATGTTTCAGTTGAAAGAGTCACGTTCTCGGGAGTATGCGTTATTGCTCTTTGTCCTCGTATCGCTCTCAGCCCCGAGATGGTCGCTCGCCAGCTAAGTTGCTGCACGGTCGCCATCATCGAACCTTGATGTCTTTGCTACATCCACCGCATCCGGTTCCTTTGCAGGGGCAGACACCTGCTTTTGCCCCAGGCGACGTTGTCCACTACCGCCACTATCATGGTTCACGGCATTGGCTCGAAGGGCGCATTCTCTGCTGCCTCGGACGCACTATGTATCTGGTTTTGGGGGCCTCTGGTGAGGTGCGCCAGCATCTCAATCAGCTGCGCCTCTGCCGTTGCACGGGATCTGCCGCTTGCCGTCTGCTTTCAGCGATGGTGCTGTACAGTCAGCACCCCGGGGACGCATCTACTGGCTCGCCTCAGCCCCATGTGTTACCGACCCTGCCTTCCATTTTCACCCATGGCGATGCTCCACCGCTGCCGCCTGTTCTCCTGCCGGGGACACCCACAGTGGATGCGTCGCTGCATCCGCCAGGCGCCCCCCTTGGTCACACGCCGCCGATCGCTCCCCGTGACCACTTGTCCTCCAACATGGAACCCTTGCCCGCTCCTGACCATATGTCGTCTTCGTCTGTCGGGTGCCCCGGACTGATGGAGGTCGACCCTCCCGTCTTTCTACGGGCACATACACCGCATGTTGGCATGCACCCTGGAGTAGGTTTTCAGGTGTTCCCTAGCTCCCCGCAGTCCAAATGGCAGGGTGTGGGTGGCACAGCCTCTCCTGTTGTTAGGCTCCCCACCTCGTCGCATACGTCAACATGAGGTCCTCCCCACGGCGGGCGGAGGCCTTATACCACAATCATCCGCTGATTTGCAAGGGAGGAATATGGTGTCACCTCCAGACACCACACTTGCTAGGTGGTAACCTTTAAATCGGCCGTGGTCCGTTAGTATATGTCAGATCGATCGCCGCCATATGGCAGGTCTAGTCTAGAGAGACTCCCTAGCACTCGCCCCAGTTGTACAGCCGAATTTGCTAGCAATGGTTCACTGTCTACATACGCTCTCATTTGCAGAGATTGTAATCTCCCCACGGAAAATTACCCTCTACCACGCACCAATTAATCATTGTCAATCAAATCATCCACATTTATTCACTTTGGAAAAGTATCTGATCGGATTTTCTAGTAATATATGCGCCGACAGCTCGTCGACGCCAAAGTATTTTCTAGTACGTTTATTCTTTGGAATAACAGAGATACATATATGTATTCTCCATGGTTGTTAGACTGGTAACTAGGATAGCTTCGGAAGTATCTGTTGAAAGATTGACGGGTTTCTAAAAGAGACATATTTGCTTTTCTTCTCGCTAAAGCGAGCTATTAACATTTGTGCCACTAGCGGGTTGTTTGAAGAGAAAGAAATTGTAACGGAAAATAATTAAGACTTGGAACCAACAGAGATCGGGACATGTAATGGAGATGGATTGAATATACAATTTCCTTCATAAATAAGGTTTGTGACCCTTTTATTCTGGAGTGAATGAACGAATGAGTTCTTTGTCTGAATCATTGATGATCGCGTTGGCCCTGTAATTAGTGGGGAAGTTTCAGCTGTGTCGAAGAGAGTCTGCAATCACCGAGTCTTTGTTAAATCGTCCAAAAAGGCTTCATACACATCTGGAATTCGAAATCTTTCGTAAAAGGAACGAATTGTTCAAACGATTGATTTTCCCAACTGAATGCAACGCTTAACAATAATAATAAATGTAAAGATCTCTTACAGCAAGCCAGCCACTGAATACTGAGACGAAGGGCTCCACCGGAGATTCTATTTGGCTGATTTCACGTAATGAAATATTATATCGAAAACTGTACATAGATAAAGGAGAGAGAGAGAGAGCGAATGAAAATTAGAGAAAATACTAATAATCCTCCATTAGTCTAATTTTTCGCCTGTCTTATCACGGATCAGCCTAAAGACAAAACGGGAGGCCCTTACTTTACTGTATAGATTTATGTGTGAAAGTGAAGGGATCTTAAAGGCAACAGATACACGTCTGTACAGACAAGACATTACACAAAGTTAGCGGCAAGCTGCATTCATCGTTCAGCATCTATTCTTCTTACCATTAATACATTATAATGGTCAATCCGTGACAGGACACGTTTTTGGACGTTGCTAAAATAATTTTGTTCTCTGTTTCACGTAAACTACGACGAGTTAACTTAACTGACGCTTGGAAAAGAGGGGAATTACTCGCAGTCAAATTAAGTGGATCTACAAATAAGAACACAAGACAACACGCTGGGCGCAGCAACACAGTTAGACCGCAATAGACCGGTGATGCTGTATTGTAACCTATCACCCCGTTTTTTATTAAAAAAAAAAAAAAAAAAAAAAAAAAAAACTGGGCGCAGAGAAAAGGCCAGATCTATAATTTTATTATTAAAGCTTGCTAGTATAGATGAAGTATACGCTTTTCTGTTTAGTATTATTGGATATTTCGCATTTATCTGTATAAGTACAGTAAGAAAGTAGCCACAGAAGTACTATTGTGTGAACGGAGTTACATATAGTGACAGTAGAAGGGAGTTATATATAGTGACAGTAGAACATTTATATGGTTTTAACTAGGGCAATGTTTAGGATGAGTCAAGCAGAGCATAGCAGCACGCAACAGCCTTCAGCTGTTAGCACTGATAATAATGATGCAGTAAGAAGTGTTGTAGAACCGATCGCTACAGATAGTGCAATAGAACGCCCTGTAGACACGGCTGGAGATGTAACAGCAAGTACGCAACATGGATTAGATCCATTGGTAATTATCATGAGACAGATGCAGATGATAACTGAGAGCATGAATAATATGAAAACCGACATTAACGCGAAATTAGCCTCAGTTACTGAAGGGCACGAAAATATGAAAACCGACATTAACGCGAAATTAGCCTCAGTTACTGAAGGGCAGGAAAATCTGAAAACCGACATTAACGCGAAATTAGCCTCAGTTACTGAAGGGCAAAATGATTTGAATACAAAATTAGCCTCAGTTACTGAAGGGCAGGAAAATTTGAAAACCGACATTAACGCGAAGTTAGCCTAAGTTAATGAAGGGCAAAATGATTTGAATACAAAATTAGCCTCAGTTACGGAAGGGCAGGAAAATCTGAAAACTGATATTAAGCAGCAGTTACAAGACAGTTTTTCCGAATTAGAGTAGCGGATAGAGGCGAAGACCAAGGAACTCAAAGATCAGGCCGAAGAGACGGAACGAAAATTAACGGCACAAATAGAATTGGTGAAAGCTCAATGTGAGGAATCCACTCACCGCGTACGTGTAGAAATGAAGGAGTATGTGGCTATTAAGATAGATACTGTACGGGAACAGGTGGAAATGGTTCCGCAATTAGTACAAAAGCAAGACGCCATGTCATGTGCAATTGCTCAACTTCCTGAATTGGCACGTACGCAGACTAACCTAAAGGAATGTGTTGAACATCTGACAGAGCGTCAAGACGTTATAGACCACCAAATTAACGTATTATCGGGTAAATTATCCGAAATCACATTAGAAAACAAAAGGCTAATGTGTGAAAACGTTGAGCAAAATGTTAAGGCAGCATTCCAGAGTTTATCTGGCAAACAGGAAGAGAATTTGTTTGCGAAGGGACTTGAGGAGGTGCGACAGCAGTTAGGTGCTGATTTCGAGCATTGGAAACAAACGATAGAAGAGTCGATGCGCGCTTCACAACAAAGCTCAGAACAAATGAATACAGGCCAGCAGCAGAAGTTTGCAGCGACTAGAGAGCCAGTTACTGCACATTCTCACACGGTACCGACTTGTGTAAGTAACTCAAACATTAAATTGCCACAAGCTGGTTGTTCGCGTGAATTCTTATCTAACGGAGATTACGAAAGCCTTTGCCATGCCGAAGAAAAAATGATAAAGCATAGGCAATTCCAGATTTTTAACCCTGACAAAAGGGGGGGTCCATCCAATTGTTTTTATTCGAAGTTTCAGAGGAGTGCTACCCAGAAATTGGTCGGAGTGGCAGAAGATCAGTTTTGTTACAGGATATATACAAGGTTCGGGGGCGATCTGGGCCTCAGACATGACTTCTGTTTGCTCGACATATGACGATTTTGAGAAGGCGTTTTTAGCAAAGTTCTGGTCAGAAGGGGTACAGGAACGCCTAAGGCAGGAGGTGCTCTACCCAGAGCCTTTCTCCTTTTCGAAAGGAAGCCTTAGAAAGTACACTCCTGGAAATTGAAATAAGAACACCGTGAATTCATTGTCCCAGGAAGGGGAAACTTTATTGACACATTCCTGGGGTCAGATACATCACATGATCACACTGACAGAACCACAGGCACATAAACACAGGCAACAGAGCATGCACAATGTCGGCACTAGTACAGTGTATATCCACCTTTCGCAGCAATGCAGGCTGCTATTCTCCCATGGAGACGATCGTAGAGATGCTGGATGTAGTCCTGTGGAACGGCTTGCCATGCCATTTCCACCTGGCGCCTCAGTTGGACCAGCGTTCGTGCTGGACGTGCAGACCGCGTGAGACGACGCTTCATCCAGTCCCAAACATGCTCAATGGGGGACAGATCCGGAGATCTTGCTGGCCAGGGTAGTTGACTTACACCTTCTAGAGCACGTTGGGTGGCACGGGATACATGTGGACGTGCATTGTCCTGTTGGAACAGCAAGTTCCCTTGCCGGTCTAGGAATGGTAGAACGATGGGTTCAATGACGGTTTGGATGTACCGTGCACTATTCAGTGTCCCCTCGACGATCACCAGTGGTGTACGGCCAGTGTAGGAGATCGCTCCCCACACCATGATGCCGGGTGTTGGCCCTGTGTGCCTCGGTCGTATGCAGTCCTGATTGTGGCGCTCACCTGCACGGCGCCAAACACGCATACGACCATCATTGGCACCAAGGCAGAAGCGACTCTCATCGTTGAAGACGACACGTCTCGATTCGTCCCTCCATTCACGCCTGTCGCGACACCACTGGAGGCGGGCTGCACGATGTTGGGGCGTTTGCAGAAGACGGCCTAACGGTGTGCGGGACCGTAGCCCAGCTTCATGGAGACGGTTGCGAATGGTCCTCGCCGATACCCCAGGAGCAACAGTGTCCCTAATTTGCTGGGAAGTGGCGGTGCGGTCCCCTACGGCACTGCGTAGGATCCTACGGTCTTGGCATGCATCCGTGCGTCGCTGTGGTCCGGTCCCAGGTCGACGGGCACGTGCACCTTCCACCGACCACTGGCGACAACATCGATGTACTGTGGAGACCTCACGCCCCACGTGTTGAGCAATTCGGCGGTACGTCCACCCGGCCTCCCGCATGCCCACTATACGCCCTTGCTCAAAGTCCGTCAACTGCACATACGGTTCACGTCCACGCTGTCGCGGCATGCTACCAGTGTTAAAGACTGCGATGGAGCTCCGTACGCCACGGCAAACTGGCTGACACTGACGGCGGCGGTGCACAAATGCTGCGCAGCTAGCGCCATTCGACGGCCAACACCGCGGTTCCTGGTGTGTCCGCTGTGCCGTGCATGTGATCATTGCTTGTACAGCCCTCTCGCAGTGTTCGGAGCAAGTATGGTGGGTCTGACACACTGGTGTCAATGTGTTCTTTTTTCCATTTCCAGGAGTGTATTTCGAAAAATATATAAATAAAACAAGATACTGGGACAGACCTATGCCCTTGCCAGACATAATAAACATACTTAAGGCAAGACTACCAACTAGCATCTGGAATCAATTGATTTACGGCAACGATAAAGACTTGGAGTCGTTCCTCACGACTTAAGACCATATAGATATTATCGAAGAGAACAACCAGAAAGCCCGTAATAACAGATTCCAATATAGGGAGATAGAACCTCCGCCAAACGGTAGGCAAGGGAATGAACAGAGATCGTTAAATAATGGAGAAACCCCTCAAAATCTCAATAGTAATCCCGGCAATAGTCTTGCGAGGGGCTATCCAAGGAACAACAGGAATGGGAAAAGATACAATCCCGTGTGGGGGAACGAAAGGAATTTCAGACCCCAAGCTTGGAATAATAACAATAATAGAAAGTGGAATCAACCGGGGGGAATGAATTCAAATAACCAACATCAGTGGGGACGGACATCTGCAAATTAACCGGTAATTACCGTAGTGACGGATGATGTCAACCAGCAAACAAATCAAAATCCAACAAACTTGTAAGGACCCACTTGTGCCCCGGAGGAGCGGTCAACAATTTGTTGAGGGGCAACAGGATATGTGTACCCATGCTAACGTATAATGATGGACGATTACTGGCAGATGAACTGACCGAGGACTTAGAACCACAAGATGAGGATAAGGAACAGGTGGCAGTAGCCGAAGTGCAAGTCATTTTGGAGACCGTACCTATAGTGGCGGTTTTAGACACAGCTGCAACCACAAATGTTATTTCGGAGGCTCTATTCAACAAGATCAGAAATATAAGACGAGTACCAATTTTTCCAGTTCAAAATTGCAGAATAATAGGCGCCGTTGGGGCTAGATCGGCTAATGTAAAAGTGCAGTCACTACTTAGTGTAAAAGTCGGAAATGTAGCAATATTAAGCACATTCCTTGTCGTGAAAAATTTGGTGGTAGATTGCATTATCGCAGTCGACAGCCTACGTCAATACGGATGCAGAATAGATTATAAAACAGGAAAAATTTGGTTGAATGTTAATAAACAAGAAATTGAGTTGGAGTTGTTGAAAAAAGAAAGCCTTACGAGAAAATATAATTGTGGGATCAATGTGCAAGTAATCAGGACAGCACAAAATTCGAAAGAGCACGTAATTAATGAGTTCCAAGTCAAAGAAGATTTCGGTCAATTAGTGTTGGAAAAATTAAATGAATCCGACTGCATTATCGAAGATCAGAAGAAGCAGCTCAAAGAATTTAGCGTATGAAAACGTGTTTGATGAAAGGCCAGGAGTTATTAAGGGATACATATGCCATCTCTACGTTAAGCCGCACGAAACGTATTGTAGAACTTTCTATCCCGTTCCCTGGAGGTTAAAGGCTCAAGTTCAAAAGGAAATAGATCGCATGTTGAAATGGGGTTTGATCGAACCCTCTACAAGCCCATACTGCTCCCCATTGTTGGTCGAGCCAAAAGCAAATGGGACTGTTAGACTGGTACTCGACGCCAGAGAAATAAATAAAATCATAATTCAAGTGAGAACACATCCGGAAAACATAGACGAACTTATACAACGGTTCCAGGACGTCCAATATTTGACGAGCATTGATTTGCGGAGTTCTTATTGGCAAGTCAAGCTGGATGAATCATCAAGGAAATATACGGCTTTCATTTATTCTGGAAGAAGTTACCAATTTACTGTAGTTCCTTTCGCACTCAACATTAGTGCTGGAATCTTTATAGCAGCTCTAGATTATGCACTAGGCCCAGAACTCAGAAGCAGGATAACAGTGTTTGTTGATGATTTGCTTATTGCATCGAAAACTTGGGAGGAGCATATTACCTTACTGAGCCGGGTGTTGGACGTGTTCAAAACCATGGGAATAACTGCTAACCTACAGAAATCCCATTTTGCAGTAAACAGAATCAAGTTCCTGGGGCATATAATTGACGCAAAGGGAATTTTACCAACCAAGGAGAAGCTAATTGCGATTAGTAAGTTTCCAACACCCAGAAATAGGAGGCAATTAAAAGGGTTTATGGGCCTTGCCTCATTTTTTCGAAGATTCATAACAAATCAGGCCATGAACGCAGCAGCTCTAAATAGTCTGCTGAAGAAGGATGTGCCCTGACTCTGGACATTAGAGTGTCAAGAAGCATTCCAAGAAATAAAGAAGCAATTAGTAAATGCACCGCTTTTGTACCATCCGGACATGCAAGAAGAATTTTACTTGTCAACAGATTCGTCGAATGTGGGTATTGGAGCGTGCCTTTTCCAAGTACGCAAGATAAATGGACAACTCACCTTCTGTCCTATTGCGTTTGCTAGTCGTGTTTTGTCCAACTGTGAACGAACTTAAACGACGACAGAATTAGAGGCTCTTGCGGTCGTCTGGGGATTTAAAATATTTCATTATTATCTATACGGGTCAAAGACTATCGTATGTTGCGATCATCAATCATTAATGTTTTTACAAACGTGTAAACTGTTACACCCCAGACTGGCTAGATGGACTCTCGCTCTGCAACAATACCAATTTAAGATCGTACATGTCTCAGGACAGCAAAACATTATTGCTGACGCTCTATCAAGGTCACCACAGGGTTTGACTAAAGAGATTGAAGTAAATAATAACTCAGAATTCCCTGTATTGCTGCTGCAGGAAAATCCATTTAAGACGTACTACGTCAATTTGTGTGCGCATATGGCACAGTTACAGAAAAGAGATGCTCAATGGGGAAGTGTCATTCAAAGGTTACGACAGCAACCTTCGGATCAGATGGAAAATTATTACGAACTGGTAAATGGCGTATTATTTTTCCGCTGTGGAAGGCCAAACAAAGTCCGTTGGTGTGTTTGTATACCTGGGGCGCAAATAGAGAAACTTGTATGGTTCACCCATTTAACCTGGGGACATTTCGGTGCGACAAAATGTGCAGACAAGATAAGTGGGTACTGTTATTTTCCCAACATAAAGCGCAGAGTGCATGAGGTCTTGAAGAAATGCATAATCTGTCAAAAAACAAATCCGGATTCAAAAGGGAGTAAGCACCCATTATGCTCTATATTAGTCCAAGAACCAAAAGAATTAATTTCGTGCGATCTGTGTGGACCGTTACCTACTTAAAGAGGTGGTGTTAGATATGTGTTGGCATTTCTCGATGTGTGTACGAAATACGTAAAGCTATACCAGATAAAGGCGGCTACAGCCAAAGTAATTGTATTAAGATTGACAAGGGATTATCTTACACATGTTGGTACACCTAAAGGATCATAACAGACAATGCTAAGATATTCACGGGAATCCGATGGAAACAGGCTTTGTCTAAAGTCGGTGTGAAACACATACTAACATCATTTTACCACCCACAAGGCAATTTGGTTGAAAGAATTTTTAGAGAGTTCAATCGATTTATGAGGACGTATTACCATAATAAGCAGACTGCGTGGGCAAATTATGTGGAAGAGTTTGAGCAGATATACAACAACATGCCCCACTCCTCCACTGGATATACACCTCATGAATTGATGTTCGAAGCAAAAGAGGAAAACTTCTGGACTGAACATATGCCCAAAACTCAGGAAACTGAGATGCCTTGTGAAGAAAAACTAAGACAAGCCATCATAAACATGACGAAAAAGGCTGATCAGAGAAAACAACAATATGACAAATTAATCAAGAGGGTACAGACATACCATGTCGGAGAGAAGGTACTAGTCAAAAGACATACCAAATCATCCTTAATAAAGAAGAGTATAAAGAAATGGAAGTTATTATATACTGGCCCATACATTATTCTACAAATTCCGAATCCTGGGGCTTATCTGTTAGCATACCCGGGATCGAACAAAATTAAAGGGTTATTTTCCCACAACGACTTGAAAAAATTTAATGAAGATTAGAAGATAGGGAGGAATGGTGTTGTGAGTGACAGAAATGAATGCTCGTAAAAACATAACAATAAACTGTGTATGTGTAGTGTTAGAAAACTTTAAACTGAAATAATTAATCAGTGACACAGATTATAGAAATAGTGACTAACTATTACTATCGAGTGCTGCAAAGAAGATAGTGGAGATAGGCTTCACCTGTGTTTGGGTAAACATGGAACTTCAGCATTGCTAATGTCATGAACCATGGACCTAGCCGTTGGTGGGGAGGCTTGCGTGCCTCAGCGACACAGATGGCCGTACCATAGGTGCAACCACAACGGAGGGGTATCTGTTGAGAGGCCAGACAAACATGTGGTTCCTGAAGAGGGGCAGCAGCCTTTTCAGTAGTTGCAGGGGCAACAGTCTGGATGACTGACTGATCTGGCCTTGTAACATTAACCAAAACGGCCTTGCTGTGCTGGTACTGCGAACGGCTGAAAGCAAGGGGAAACTACAGCCGTAATTTTTCCCGAGGACATGCAGCTCTACTGTATGATTAAATGATGGCGTCCTCTTGGGTAAAATATTCCGAAGGTAAAATAGTCCCCCATTCGGATCTCCGGGCGGGGACTACTCAGGAGGACGTCGTTATCAGGAGAAAGAAAACTGGCGTTCTACGGATCGGAGCGTGGAATGTCAGATCCCTTAATCGGGCAGGTAGGTTAGAAAATTTAAAAAGGGAAATGGATAGGTTAAAGTTAGATATAGTGGGAATGAGTGAAGTTCGGTGGCAGGAGGAACAAGACTTTTGGTCAGGTAATTACAGGGTTATAAATACAAAATCAAATAGGGGTAATGCAGGAGTAGGTTTAATAATGAATAAAAAAATAGGAGTGCGGGTTAGCTACTACAAACAGCCTAGTGAACGCATTATTGTGGCCAAGATAGACACAAAGCCCATGCCTACTACAGTGGTACAAGTTTATATGCCAATTACCTCTGCAGATGATGAAGAAATAGATGAAATGTATGACGAGATGAAAGAAATTATTCAGGTAGTGAAGGGAGACGAAAATTTAATAGTCATGGGTGACTGGAATTCGTCAGTAGGAAAAGGGAGAGAAGGAAACATAGTAGGTGAATATGGATTGGGGGGAAGGAATGAAAGAGGAAGCCGCCTTGTAGAATTTTGCACAGAGCATAACTTAATCATAGCTAACACTTGGTTCAAGAATCATAAAAGAAGGTTATATACCTGGAAGAATCCTGGAGATACTAAAAGGTATCAGATAGATTCTATAATGGTAAGACAGAGATTTAGGAACCAGGTTTTAAATTGTAAGACATTTCCTGGGGCAGATGTGGATTCTGACCACAATCTATTGGTTATGAACTGCAGATTGAAACTGAAGAAACTGCAAAAAGGTGGGAATTTAAGGAGATGGGACCTGGATAAACTGAAAGAACGAGAGGTTGTAGAGAGTTTCAGGGGGAGCATAAGGGAACAATTGACAGGAATGGGGGAAAGAAATACAGTAGAAGAAGAATGGGTAGCTCTGAGGGATGAAGTAGTGAAGGCAGCAGAGGATCAAGTAGGTAAAAAGACGAGGGCTAATAGAAATCCTTGGGTAACAGAAGAAATATTGAATTTAATTGATGAAAGGAGAAAATATAAAAATGCAGTAAATGAAGCAGGCAAAAAGGAATACAAACGTCTCAAAAATGAGATCGACAGGAAGTGCAAAATGGCTAAGCAGGGATGGCTAGAGGACAAATGTAAGGATGTAGAGGCTTGTCTCACTAGGGGTAAGATAGATACTGCCTACAGGAAAATTAAAGAGACCTTTGGAGAGAAGAGAACCACTTGTATGAATATCAAGAGCTCAGATGGCAACCCAGTTCTAAGCAAAGAAGGGAAGGCAGAAAGGTGGAAGGAGTATATAGAGGGTTTATACAAGGGCGATGTACTTGAGGACAATATTATGGAAATGGAAGAGGATGTAGATGAAGACGAAATGGGAGATAAGATACTGCGTGAAGAGTTTGACAGAGCACTGAAAGACCTGAGTCGAAACAAGGCCCCAGGAGTAGACAACACTCCATTTGAACTACTGATGGCCTCGGGAGAGCCAGTCATGACAAAACTCTACCATCTGGTGAGCATGATGTATGAGACAGGCGAAATACCCTCAGACTTCAAGAAGAATATAATAATTCCAATCCCAAAGAATGCAGGTGTTGACAGATGTGAAAATTACCGAACTATCAGTTTAATAAGTCACAGCTGCAAAATACTAACACGAATTCTTTACAGACGAATGGAAAAACTGGTAGAAGCCGACCTCGGGAGAGATCATTTTGGATTCCGTAGAAATACTGGAACACGTGAGGCAATACTGACCTTACGACTTATCTTAGAAGAAAGATTAAGGAAAGGCAAACCTACGTTTCTAGCATTTGTAGACTTAGAGAAAGCTTTTGACAATGTTAACTAGAATACTCTCTTTCAAATTCTGAAGGTGGCAGGGGTAAAATACAGGGAGCGAAAGGCTATTTACAGTTTGTACAGAAACCAGATGGCAGTTATAAGAGTCGAGGGGCATGAAAGGGAAGCAGTGGTTGGGAAAGGAGTAAGACAGGGTTGTAGCCTCTCCCCGATGTTATTCAATCTGTATATTGAGCAAGCAGTAAAGGAAACAAAAGAAAAATTCGGAGTAGGTATTAAAATTCATGGAGAAGAAGTAAAAACTTTGAGGTTCGCCGATGACATTGTAATTCTGTCAGAGACAGCAAAGGACTTGGAAGAGCAGTTGAACGGAATGGACATGTCTTGAAAGGAGGATATAAGATGAACATCAACAAAAGTAAAACGAGGATAATGGAATGTAGTCAAATTAAGTCGGGTGATGCTGAGGGAATTAGATAAGGAAATGAGACACTTAAAGTAGTAAAGGAGTTTTGCTATTTAGGGAGTAAAATAACCGATGATGGTCGAAGTAGAGAGGATATAAAATGTAGACTGGCAATGGCAAGGAAAGCGTTTCTGAAGAAGAGGAATTTGTTAACATCGAGTATAGATTTAAGTGTCAGGAAGTCGTTTCTGAAAGTATTTGTATGGAGTGTAGCCATGTATGGAAGTGAAACATGGACGATAACTAGTTTGGACAAGAAGAGAATAGAAGCTTTCGAAATGTGGTGCTATAGAAGAATGCTGAAGATAAGGTGGGTAGATCACGTAACTAATGAGGAGGTATTGAATAGGATTGGGGAGAAGAGAAGTTTGTGGCACAACTTGACTAGAAGAAGGGATCGGTTGGTAGGACATGTTTTGAGGCATCAAGGGATCACAAATTTAGCATTGGAGGGCAGTGTGGAGGGTAAAAACCGTAGAGGGAGACCAAGAGATGAATACACTAAGCAGATTCAGAAGGATATAGGTTACAGTAGATACTGGGAGATGAAGAAGCTTGCACAGGATAGAGTAGCATGGAGAGCTGCATCAAACCAGTCTCAGGACTGAAGACCACAACAACAACAATGTCATCAAGATTTATAAAGGAACTGACTGACCTTCAAGAAGAATGAAATGTTTCCCGCAAATGACGCTGCATAATCAAAAGAGGTTCCTAGTGAATGTTCATATATAATTTAAAGTGCACGCTTAGATGTGTAAACGTGTGAAGGGATGCGATTAGGCAGTGAATCATGAGTGACGGTTAACGCCGCAAAGATAATTTCCCGCGCAAAACAGTTGACGTCGGCGCGAGAGTTAGAATCGATATAGACGACACAGATATGCGTTGTAAGAGACTCGCATCAAACGCGAGGGTAAAGTGATTGATGTTGAACTTTAAAAAAAAAGTGTTATAATTAGACGGTAAGAGTTCTTAATTTATTGTTGAATGTTAAAAGAAAGTAATATTCATAGAATTAGTAGTTATTTGATGGGTCTTGTTCGTTTTGGAATTTTGTTTGAAAAATCCATTTCCATATATGTGCGTGTATGAACGCCGGATGAATCAGAGAATAAATGAAAGAAGTGAATCTGCATTCCTCAATGCTAATAACTTTTACATTACGGCAATCAAGCGGAGAAATATATGTATTTAGGATAAAAATTTTTTGAGTATAGATAAATTATATGACCTTTCAAGGAAATGATGGATTATGTCTTTGTATGAAATGAACCACACTTTCCATTATTCGATGATTTGAATCCAAAATCTACTGTCAGTTGCGTGAATCCTTTAAATTACGAAGAATAAATCATTGACAGAAATGTGTCAGAATTTTTGGACTTATAAGCACATTTGGGGATGCAAAGTCCAAAAGAATATTCAAACTAGAGTAAATATGATGATGTTTTTGGCAACAGCTTTAGTCAATGGCTAAATGGAAAACTTACGTCAATGGCTAAATTCCTTGCAGTACATCGTAAGAAAAAGGATGCATGAAGCCATAAGGATTTTGTTTTCAAAAAGGAGAATCTGGGACGGTGCAACCTAACCAGTTCTTTTACAGGAAGAGTTTCCCTTTCGGTCATTGCTAATTCTTTTGGAATGAATGTTGCATGTGAATTCGGGTATCTCTGTCCCTTCTACTCTCAACATTGTGGGCCGCGTAGAAGACCGACTACAAATGTGGACGTCGGGGACATGCAAGATCCGGGGGAGTTCCACCACCGCAACGGGGACATGAAAGATCCGGGGGAGTTTCAGCACCGCAAGATATTGTCCTGGGAACAAGACTGTAAAATCACTCTTCTCCAAATCATTATAAATCGATCCCTATCTTTCCTTTAGAGATCAATTTCAAAATTTTTTTTTTTCTTCTGTATGCTTTCCTATCTTCTATGTACCGTAGGCTGGGGGTCTAGGCTTAAGAGGTTTTCCAAGGTTTCCCTGCTTAAGAAAGTTCCCGAATGGGTATACCCTGATAACAGTTTCATGAAGGATTATCTTCCTTGGTTGTGCACAGCAGATATAACACCTTGATGCACGTAAAAGCAATACAGCCGCGGTACCTGTCTCTCTTCATGTCTTCTGTTTTCAATTTTTCTTTTCTTCGTCTGTCTTAAACAAAGTTTTTTTTTCAGTCGGAGGACTGACAATCATCACTTACGGGTTATCCACACTAATAGATAGCTCGCGAAGTGTGTTCGATAAATCAAAATTAAGCTCACAAACTTCGCTCGCTGCGAGGGGCATTGTAACCTCCCCACGGAAAATTACCCTCTACCACGCACCAATTAATCATTGTCAATCAAATCATCCACATTTATTCACTTTGGAAAAGTATCTGATCGGATTTTCTAGTAATATATGCGCCGACAGCTCGTCGACGCCAAAGTATTTTCTAGTACGTTTATTCTTTGGAATAACAGAGATACATATATGTATTCTCCATGGTTGTTAGACTGGTAACTAGGATAGCTTCGGAAGTATCTGTTGAAAGATTGACGGGTTTCTAAAAGAGACATATTTGCTTTTCTTCTCGCTAAAGCGAGCTATTAACATTTGTGCCACTAGCGGGTTGTTTGAAGAGAAAGAAATTGTAACGGAAAATAATTAAGACTTGGAACCAACAGAGATCGGGACATGTAATGGAGATAGATTGAATATACAATTTCCTTCATAAATAAGGTTTGTGACCCTTTTATTCTGGAGTGAATGAACGAATGAGTTCTTTGTCTGAATCATTGATGATCGCGTTGGCCCTGTAATTAGTGGGGAAGTTTCAGCTGTGTCGAAGAGAGCCTGCAATCACCGAGTCTTTGTTAAATCGTCCAAAAAGGCTTCGTACACATCTGGAATTCGAAATCTTTCGTAAAAGGAACGAATTGTTCAAACGATTGATTTTCCCAACTGAATGCAGCGCTTAACAATAATAATAAATGTAAAGATCTCTTACAGCAAGCCATCCGCTGAATACTAAGACGAAGGGCTCCACCAGAGATTCTATTTGGCTGATTTCACGTAATGAAATATTATATCGAAAACTGTACATAGATAAAGGAGAGAGAGAGAGAGAGAGAGAGCGAATGAAAATTAGAGAAAATACTAATAATCCTCCATTAGTCTAATTTTTCGCCTGTCTTATCACGGATCAGCCTAAAGACAAAACGGGAGGCCCTTACTTTACTGTATAGATTTATGTGTGAAAGTGAAGGGATCTTAAAGGCAACAGATACACGTCTATACAGACAAGACATTACACAAAGTTAGCGGCAAGCTGCATTCATCATTCAGCATCTATTTTTCTTACCATTAATACATTATAAGATGACAGTTTAGCATAGCCTTCAGCTACGTCATTTGCTACGACATTACAAGGTGCCATATACAGTTACTATAATATCTTCAAGAATGTATTCAGAACAGATAATATTGTGAATTATGTACCGTCAAGAGCGACTTTCATCATTAATGGATTAAAATTAAGTATCAAACTAATTACGTCTGCTTTCTGAATTCTCATTCCTCGTCATGTTCCAGACCTCACATCAGTATAGTTCTTCCCTCCTCAGACCAGCCTGCGTGAGCTAAAACACATGCATTTCGGCCTCCACTCGTAACACGGTGTTGGCTTTTCTGCTAACCAAAAAAAAAAAGAAAAAAGAAGACATTGAGAACTGATGTAAAAAGTTAATGGGATCATTGATGTATGTCACATTAGGTTCCATACTAGATATTCATCTAGCAATAAGTATTGTGACCAGTTACCAAACATAAGCTAGTCTGTGTTTATGGAATGTTTTAAAATTTGTGCTGCATTAAATTAGGTGAACCATAAAATGAGCTTGTTGTGTGCTAAGGATAAAAACTGTACTGATACCATAATTGGTTATGTTCACTCTGACTGGGCTGGTCACAGAGGACATACAAGTCCAGAAGTGGTTGTATTTTCGAAGTTTTGGGTTGCAGAATTTCTTGGGCATCTAAGAAACAGCCTACAGTTCCCCTGTCGTCAACAGAATCAGAATTTTTAGCCTTAAGTATGGCGAATAGTGAAGGCTGTCAGCACAGTACTATGTAACATAGTGTTTCTGGCAGTCAAAGAGCTGTTGTACTGCATGAAGATAATATGCCTGTAACAAGCTTTTGCAAGACCACACGGCTCCATCAAACTTAAGCATATATATGTCAAAATTTTCCTTGTGAGGGGGAAAGCTCTTGTGAAGAAGTTGTGTTAATGTATGTTAGCACAAATGAGCAACAAGCCGATGTTATGACACAGCCAGTAGATCATAAAAATTTTTAGAACTTTACAGCCTTGCTAGGACTTACTCAAATCTTATAATTTTTGTAACGCCAATAATTAACATTAAGGGAGGACATTAGCCTTACAATGTGAATATTCTTTTAAAAAACAGACACACTCATTAGTGAGCTTGATTTACTGCATCTGATTACAAAAGACTTTGTGACAGTACACTAAATGTACTCGATACCCAGCATATACATATACTGAAACAGTTCAGTCAATTTGTCCTATGCATATCATCTTCGAAGGCGTAAGATCAGAGCAGATTTCTCCGTTTTTGTCCCAACGAATCAAACTTCATTTCTTGTTTTTTTTTTTTTTTTCAGATTCATTCCATGTTCACAATCCATTACCGTTTTAACTCTTCTCTGGTACTGCATGTAAAAAAACACCACTCTGTGTACAATTATTTAAAAGTGCGGTAAGAAATTTAAAACTAAAAGCATGTTATTTATTGAGTGGGAAACACGTGTTGATAAGATTTATAAATTGTATAAATCTGAAACAAAAAACCAACATTACACTATAATACTGTATCACATTTCTTTTAGTAGTGTTTGAGGAGCTGGCATATGCGTTTTCTAGTGGCGATCGAGGGAAACACTGTACGTAAACACATTGTAAGATACTGGCATGTTACTTATTTCATTATTTGCTTTTTAATTTACGTCGATTTCATGGAAAGCTCTCAAATGTCTGTAGAAATCCTTCCTGATTGTAAAATTGAAACCATATATTCCGCAGAGTGCCTTCCACAAATCCCTATTTCCACTGTAATCTGAAATAAAACGCAGATCATCAAAATTTTAAGAGGTCTTGTATATGTGTCAGTTAATTCTTAATAGAAAAACTACACTGTTAACTGTTAATTATCTCGTACTTCGTACCAGAGAACTTATATGTTGCGATTATCATAGCATTCTTATTTCTTAGCAACATTTTCGCGAATTCGGTGGTCTAGACAAAGATCTCTCTCCACAGCGCGAGGGTCGTCACGTGACCGATTTCAGATAAACTTCCTTCTCACGCTATCGTAAGACACTCACGCCGGATTGTATTTAAGAAATTTGTCAGTGGCCTCTATGGTGCTTCTCTGTCAATTACACCCGTGTTGGTCGTTTTTGAGCTTTCGAGAAAAGAAAATGCAGAATTTTGTTTTGTCATATCTATCAGCACTCTCGCTTTTGTTTACAAATAGCTCATTGGGCAAACCATCGTCATCTCAGTAAATTAATTATCCTCAACGAAACATCTTATAAGAAATCGTTTGCGGGTATACGAAAAATTAACACAAATGCCACATATTTCCCTGCATTCAAGGGTCGCTGACAACATAGGCCTAATCACACTACGTCGTGGCTGCAGTACATAAAATTTAATCGGGCCATAATATTATCTTTACACTGTTCGTTATTTAAATGGTTTTACTATTTCTATTGTTTCTGTTTCATTCCATATTTTTTTTTGTGGAAATGTTGATAATTGGACCATATTTCGGAAACAGGTTGAACAATCGACAAAATACTTCACTATTATTCCGTTACCGCTACGGATATTTTTGGGATTTATGTCTTTAATGCAGAATTTCATGTTCTGTGAATTTCCTGTCATCAGATATTTTTTGCTCTGTTGTCGAATTTGATTATGATGCTCATTACCTATTGTTGGTGCAAAATCATCCAGCATGTAATCGATTACACCACGAAACATGGCGTAAGAAAGTCGTATATGATGTCACAGGTAAAGCAATGATGAGTCACTCAGGCGAGGAAACGAGCGCAGTTCTATTCTTCCTGTATCAGGTGTAGTTGCTGTTTGAGTGTCTGATAATCGAACAGTTGTAATGGCTGACGGTAAGCGTTTGCAAATAGTATTTTACAAACAGTTTAGACGGCAGAGTCTGTTGAGTGATGAAGAATGCATTGCTAGTCGATTTATGTAGTATGCATCTGGTATTTTATGTTGTGGCGTATTTCCCTGCACAGACGCCTGCATTTTGTGAACAGTACGTTAGCTGTAAAGCGGCATAGGTATACACGTGGTTTATTTCCGGTTTAGGATAGTGGTAGAATTCTAGCACTACTACTTACATATGTTCAGGACCGAAAGAGTTTAAGCACGATGCGGAACAGAAGTGTTACCCAGTGAAATAAAGATCGAGAAAATGGTTTCCGTTTCGTATGTAGTTTAATATGAATAGCGGGAGCCATTTTACGTGTACTGCCTTTCCACGTGTTCGCCATGTTGAATCTGTAATATGGTTTTCATTCAAAATCGGGCCACCGGAAACAAGTTTAAGGCTACACTATCCTACCTAAATTTCATGCTTAAGTTTAGAACGTCTACTTCTGCTGTAGATATGCTACACGTGTTACATATTTACTTGGCTATGCCACTGTATCCTTTCTTCATACCAGATAGAATTTAGTTACCAAATTATTCATACAGTATAATCGGTAGATGATTTTGCAAAGAGAAGGTATTTTGTTCCATATACTAAAGCTTGCTTCGGTATTCTGCTGTAACCATACTGATAACTTTCACAGAGTTCACGTTAGCCAAGAAAAATTTGAAAATATTATCGGTTATAATCCATGGAGGAAAGAATGAAACCAAATACATATGATGCGCAGTTAAATGAATGCAACTATTCCTTTGAAATCATTTCGGAACAAATCAGAAAAAAGTGCTCTATGTAGTGTTACTAGATTTAGTGTAAAAATATATGGCCATCACAGTAAATTAATTGCCACATACTTAAGAACACGTCGTAACTGATACAGTTTTTAATCTCTTGGAATTTTGCAAAATGATGTGAGAATTATTATTTAAAATACATTGTTTGAAGTCTCACTGAAAATTAATGTTCTTCTTTTCTTTCTCTTCAGAGAATGACTGCCCGTGCTGTAATCTACCCGAATGGCTGGAGATCTTTGTGCGGTACAGTATGCTTACCTTAGATTTGGCTTTAAATGTGTAGCAAATAAACAGGTACCTGTTCTTGAGTCCAACCAACAGTACTGGACCTCTGATTTGATGTGTGATATAACATGGCATGTGACGTCTACATGCAGAAGCAGAACAGTCCATTTAACTGTCTTTGCTTATCTAGCAAATGACGTGGTTCAATGGTATAGTCTTCGAAGTGCCTTTTGGAGGCTTCTGCAAGTATCTGTAGTGGCCAGATGTATTTTGTTTGTGTTTACAATATCATTTAAATCTTGTGAGAAAGGGGGGGGGGGGGTATCTGTTGTTCGTGACGTTTGATAGCTCATAAATTTATTTGAGATGTTTCTACATTTGTCGTCATTACGCTGTTCTCCTACCACCAGTGAAAGCATTCTTTACCTTTTGTCTATGTCAGGAGGTTGCTTGAGTTGATATTCCAGAACCAAACAGTGGAGTTAATGATATTACCTGTAATGATATTTATTTATAATGTCATTTGTGTAAGCGATTGGCTTGTGTGTGGAATGAGTCTATATAACTGTAATATTAAGATGCTATGAGTCTGATGAGTAGTGTATAGAAACAGTAGGATATTCAGCAGTATTTTTTGTTTGCCACAGACAGTTGATAGGAATATTTCATAGTGTGTAGAATTTTAACATTACAATTTTTTATTGTGCTGGGGAAAGTATAGATCTTTTCATACTGTAAAGTGGTATTGGGCAGTACTTCCTTAAATCAGCCCTTAGCAAGGATGTTTATTTTTTATGTCCTTGGTACAATGTGGCATGTGAGATGTTAGCATCTTGCACCAGAATATTGTGCTGTAACATACTCGATGAAACAGGCTGACATCAAGATGCTGCAGCTACCAAAATTGGGGGTCACTGTGTTATGACAATTTGTGTCGGAGAACATTTAGATACTGGATGTTAATAGTGGAATATTATTTTAGTGTAACATACATAGGAACTGTTGCCTCTTAAGTTAGTTTAAGAGGTAATAGAATTTTTTCATTTCAGATTTTCACACTCTGTGTCAAAATCTAAATTACTCTGCCACCAAGCCAACCCAAATCTGTGTCTGTCAGCTCAAAAGGAGCCACTTGTGGTATGTACGGAGAATGAAGGTACAGTGTCCCATTTTTGCTTTGGGGGTGTGTTTGTGCTATGAAATGGTGAATTTATATTTGTCTGCTTCCATTCTCCATCTGTTAGTTACTGTTTTCCATGTTTTGTGTGTTGGCTTTCTGTAGAATATTAATGCAGTATTGGTTGTGCTGTTGGACCTCAGTGTAGTGAATCTGAGTGTGACTATTGTTAGACCAGAATATTAGTGTTTTTCATATAGAGATCAATGTACATTGTGGATCTGGTGCACTAATTCACAATCTGCATTGGCTTTGTGGATAGAATGCAAAACCAAAGCATTAATATTCTGGATAGTGCATTCATAGATTCTGCCCATGATGGAAAACTGCATCCCTGCTTCTCAGTTGATCCCAGTATTTTACCATGAGTTGTTCGTGTTGTGTATGAAGCAGAAGCTTTGAAAAGTTTTCTCCAATCCGTGTGACGCATAAAAAATTTTGCTATATCCGAGGGCTTAATTATGCCAGGTATGTCAGGTTTAAGCATTTACCTTGAGCTTAAATCATACTTTTTGTGCCCAGGTTTGCTTGAAAATAAATTTTGGGGGAAGGATTGTTCCTTGACAGAAGACAACATTTTTCTTGAAACTTCCTGGCAGATTAAAACTGTATGCCCGACCGAGACTCGAACTCGGGATCTTTGCCTTTCGCGGGCAAGTGCTGTACCATCTGAGCTACCGAAGCACGACTCACGCCCGGTACCCACAGCTTTACTTCTGCCAGTATCTCGTCTCCTACCTTCCAAACTTTACAGAAGCTCTCCTGCAAAACTTTCAGAACTAGCACTCCTGAAAGAAAGGATATAGTGGAGACATGGCTTAGCCACAGCCTGGGGGATGTTTCCAGAAAATCACATTCTGGAATATTTTTCTTTTTCATCCGAACGTGGTCTAGTGAAATTTAACCATCAGGAATTTCATTTCCCATAATACCACATATTGTTCATGTATACGCCTGAAGTGAAGTGCAGTTGGTCTGTAGCTTTTGGCGTCCACATTTCCACAACTCCACGAACTACTAACACACATTCTGTATGTGAAATGATCAGATTGTCTGCTGTCTCGTTTAATGATCATGTACGAATAAAAAACGGTGGAGCTGTTGAATATTTCATAAACAGTGATGCTATGTATGCTTGGCTATAATTTATTATGCATGAGAGGGTGGTAACGGCATAAATGGCAATAATACAAGGGCATAAGCTGCACTAGCAACAAGGCAGTTACGTGGATGACAGTAAATGCAGTTACAAGAGTAAAGGGAATCCACTGATAGGGAAATGTCAATGAAGCGTGCATGTTGGTAGTGTTTGTCTTGGTTTTGTGATAATTTCAATTGTATTGTGGATATTAAGTGATTTATGTAAGGTACATCCCATACTATTGTTTTGAGCATTTTGAGTGCTGGGAAGGCAACTTGCCGTGGGGGGGAAAAGACTTGATACTGCTTTTCCTTGTATTTTTTACACTTCATTAGAGCTACCTGGCCATAGCTAATGTAGTGCTGTAGAAAATTGAATAAAGCTATAATATGCAATGAGCTATTTCTGACTTGCCAGCAGAACTTTCCTGCATATTCGTGACACTTCAGTTTAATGCATGTACCATTTTTTTTAATTGTTCACTAAATCTTCAGAACCGCAGCTGCATTCTTAAACTGGGATATCCTTAAACTGAGTTGTCGGATTTTGCTACAAAATTTCTTTCTGTTGCTGCACTGAAAAAACCTGCTTTGACAGTTAACATTGTTTTTGCAGTGTGCAGACTAGACAATCTATTCTGCAGAGCAGGCTGGAAGCTGTACGTCCAGGATGTACTGCTGGGGGCTTGGTGGAAGTCAGGTATGGTTTGTGTAATAGACTGGTTTATTAAGCTTATTTCTGATGCTTTGTTTCATGTTTGACTGATTGGCAGTGCTAATTATATTATGTGGCAACATAAAGTTATTTTCAGTATGAGATAACTATTAAACACTGAAATTGTGAAATAAGAAAAGATTTGTTGTTGTGGGTAAGTTTATTGCTATGGCTACAGTGAGTGATACATATACCTAGATAAGAAAATCTGTTTCTACTAATAGAGGTAATTCTTCAGTGTTCGTGTATTGTTCAATCACTCATGAAACTGAGCTCTTAGCTGCGGAGTATACAGTCAGAACTCGTCAGTTTCAAAACAAGGGCTTCGTTGTCCCACTGTTAAATTGCCAGTTATGACCTCCAGGTATTCTGGTACTTCACAAAAGTTCTGTACTGTGAGGAAAGCATTGTTAACTGTATTCAACTTGCACTGAATTCTGGGAAGTTGGCATCTCCTAGCGGTCTACTTTATCTATGTTACAACAATATTACGTTAAGAGAAATCTCATCAAATGCTGGTTAGGGTGTTTTGATAAAAAGGAAGGAAACATTAAACACTAACATTTCTTGTCAAAGACACAGATTTTAGCTCTAGCTCCTGATAATTTACTTTCGTAAGTGGTATGCAAAAGTGAAGATTGGTACAACGAATGTAACAGAACTATCTTTGTGATTAGTCTGTTGGGGTATATTGAGAAAATTCTAGCTTTGTGTAGAACCAGTGTGCATAAGGGTTTACATTTTTATAATCTTGTGGTAGGTTTGATGTTGGATATTCCAGTAGATGGGACTGTCTTTCAGAAGAGGATTTGTAATTGGTGCATTTGCCATGTGTGAAGGGCACTGAAAATTGTTGAAGTTCGCTGTACAAAGCTACTTATCTGTTTGTTCTACATGCTCAGTTAATGTGGGTATATATTTGTTTAGGTGTAAAAAAATCCTTTCTGATGTTTCTCAATGTGTTAGTTTTCAAAACTGAGCGAACAATTGGGCATACAGATGACCCAGTATTTATGATGTATGGTACGCCCATGTTTAAATGAATTTAAAATGGTTTTTATTCGCTTTTGTTGGCATTTGTTGATGTACTAGATATCAGCTAGGGTGCCACTTCAGTGGTGTGGTGTAGGTCAGTTCTCTCACCCCCTCATCTTCCCTTAGGTTCTGATAAACAGAGGGAAGACTTTGGGGTAGCCTGACTTGACTGTGATTCTAAGCTCACAGCATTGGCACAGTATTATTTCTGCTACAAGTGCTGTTTGGGTAACATTGGATGAAGTAATGACATTCGAATCCACACCTGTCCTTCAGAGTATTCATGTGGCAATACTGTGCCTAATTTGTGCTTTTTCTGGCATAATTTTGCAATTTTAGTGCTACACAGTAACCAGCATTTGGATGTGTCATTATTGCAAAGAGAGCAGTGATTTGTGTTGGTTAGTATTGCTATTTCGTTTGAGAGGTAGTCATATATGAGGGATATGATTTTTTTCACAGGCTTAAAGATAATGAGAGATGGGGTGAAATAGTATTGGAACAACAGACTGAGTCACCCAAAGCATGTGGTGTTCCACTACAAATTGTACTGAGAAGCTTTGCAGAAGTACAGGCAATGGAATGCTGTGGTCAGTAAGTGGTTTCTGTCTTCGGAAAGATACGAATGAAGAACTGTCACTTATTTGGACAATTTCCAGCAGTTTCATCGTTGATTGTGATGGTTGGAATTTTATGACTATTGCTTGCTTTCTGAGGCAAAAGGTGGCACATGTTTCAGTACAGTAACACTGGTACAGAAAGTGCAAGGCTAGAAAGGTTAGTTTTGATGAAGAGATTCTGATGTCATAGTAGCTAGAGCTAGTTTTCAGAAAAGACAAAATGAGAAGGATCTTCACTTCGGCTCAATTAAAAAGATAATGCCAGAAGACACATTCGACTGGATTCAGAAGGCAATGGCAGGATGAAAGCACTGCCTGGCAAAGAAAACTTCAGTGGGGTAATCTGAATATCACTTTAGGCTAATACTTGCACCCTGCAAATACAGTTATCATGAAGGGAATAGTGATGTATAGGAACATGGGTTTCGAAGTTTATGTGGTTCATAAGAGAATTGTGTTGTTATGGATAACACCAGTTATCATCCACAAAAACAGTAGAAACTTCCTAAAGGACAATTAAACAATAAATGGTATTAACCCATTAGCATCCAATTTATTATTAATTGACATGTATTCTTAATTTCTGGAAAACAGTATCCTGGTGACCCAATTTCTGGAAATATGAGTAAATTTAATTTACTTAGGGCATAAAAGAAAAAAAATTGGTCCATTTTCATTTGAGAATGCTGAGTGCTTGGCAGTTTTCCCCTTACTCTGCTTTGTAGGAAAATGGATAGTATAAGGAATTTGATAATAATAAACTGAAAACATTTCACTACTATTGTTTATTTTACAATAACTGTTTGTGCTCTTGATCCTCATGCTTACATCGGCAAACTTAATGTTATGGTGTCATTCAGTGTCTTTTATGTTTATTATGTAAATTGAAGGAGAGGGGAGAAAGGGAGGGAAAGGAATATTGACATGTGCTGCATCAGGACCCTGCTCGGCATCAATGCCAATGAGTGAATAGGAGTGCTGGCCTGAGATTCAAAGTTGGGAACCACAGCGCCACCCAGACACTATGTTTATCGCAGCTACCTTAGCATGCCTCTTCCTACCTTGTGCCACCTGTCAACAGTCCCTGTTCATTTCCTCCATGCTCACTACTTTCCGATTCCTGAAGGAGATCGGACACTGAGTCTGGTGGATCTATTGCCCATTGAGGCAAATCAGTTATGACTGTGCGGTGTGTTCTTTTGAACATGTCTGAAGGAATAGACACTGTGCATTTGTGTAATTTTATATTTGTATTGGTTGGTGTGCCACGTACTGAGCCTAGAGTGATGCTGTCTGATAACTCTTAATTTAGTTTCATTCCTATTGTGGTCTGCACAATTGAGTGTTAACAAGGAATGATCCCACGTATGTAATGGTTTGTTACTGTCCAATTTTGTGTGACCCTCAGCGTAGATATTTTTCCAAATCATCGAATTGCTTGTGTAGACAAAAAATCAGCTGATTTTGGATAAAAGGAATTGTTAGATGCTGGTTAGCTTGCGTTAAGGATTTTACATGTTATGCATACCACAAAATATGTGTATGGCAAAAAGGCATTTCATTGCAGCTGTTCCTCAAGGTCCCATATCAGAGGTAATAATTGAATTCATGCTTCTCCGTTCAAGTATTTCTTATTGAAGTCCAAGAACTAATGACACAGCTGCGTGCCCAGAAATGATTACAGCTATCTTGTCAGCATAATGAATGGTGCAGGAAATGTCTGCAAACAATCTGAAGTTGTATTTGTCTATATCCATGCATCGACCATGTATCTATTTTTATAACTACCTGTATCTGTCCAACTGTTGAAATCCTATGGCATGTGAGACAATGGTGTGAATTGCTATTATATTTATGTTGACTTTGCTATCTTTGTTTCCCTATTACAGATGTAAGTAGTTACTTGATTGTATGTTCAAATATGTTCATTTCATCAATTTGGTTGTAATGATGCTTTCTAATGTAACACAAATATTTCAATTTCAGTGCAAAAGAAAGAAAAAATTATGTCCTGAATCCAGAGGCACCATTTTTCGTGAGGTACAGTATACTCATGTTTGATATAATTAAATCTCTTTTGTCCACCTAGTACTCATACTTGCTGTGCTACTGTTCAAATGTAATTGTAGTGTGTCAACTGCCAAATAGAATTTTCTGTTGATAAACTGTCTCACATTAATATCAGCAACTTTTATGTCTTTACAGCGCACTCAGCGAGACAGATGGGCATCCAGTGGACCTGTATCCAGTGTCAAACTTGAATCCATGGGCACCAGTTTTCCATGGGTAGAGTATAATTGAGTTCAATGCATCATTGATAGTTGCTTGTCAAACAGTACCCCTATTCTTTCAGTAAAATAACTGAACCAGAAAGTGTCATTTCAAGTTAGGCACTGATCATTCAGACATTGAGACTCAGGATGAGGTGTAAATGTGAAAGACCATTTTAACAAGCAACCCATATTTCAGAAGTGGGACACGAGATACAAAAGGAGACAGTTGTGACAGGCTAGTCAGTGACTGGCAGATGTGATCATACTGCTGATGTTGCAGCTTACTGGGCCCATTTGATACATAACCATTATTGTTGGTGTGTGTGCATGTACAACTGAGAGCTTAGAACCTGAGAAACAAAGGGGCAGTTTTTTCATTTTGCCGCACTGTTGTAAACCTGTACAGAGGGTAGTGGGACTGTCAACACATCGCTGGTTGCTGAAAATACCTATATTAGCCTTGCTTGTTATGTAGCTGTTTAACTGAACAAATAGTTGCTGCTTCTCCTTTGTACCTTCATACCTCCAATTCCGCTCCATCACAGTGAGACAGTGTTCGTGACCGTATCAGATACCAGTGGGATTCATAAATTTAGTATGCATTACCTCTATGTACTTCATTAATAATTTCTTACCTACACTGCATGGTGATGTTACATTAATGTATCGTGTACAATGTTTCTCGTGTCCTATGAAAAGCCTATAATCATCATGAACATGAATGAGTTAATGGATGGGAGACATTAGAATTAAGTAAATTGCTCTGTTTTCAAATAATATTCGTTAAGACTACAACTGATGAGAGGTTGCTAGTTTTATCAAAATATCGTGAGATAAAACATGTACTAAAAGGGTCTGATCATTCTTAAAATGGGTCCTGCTGACGATTATGCAGTATGTGAGGATACACAGGGTGGCCAAAATATATCCTCCAAATTCAAATGGCACAGAATAATCACCCAAACATATTAGTTCTATCTTTTCCACATGTTACACATATCAAAAATTCCAGTCTGTAATTTGCTTCAGCCATATCCTGTCACCCAGGATGATGGAATTATATAAAGTTTATTTATTTATTTATTTGAAAGATAAGGTATAGTTACTGGTAGTTCCTGATTTGATGGCAGTTGAAGTAACAAGTGTAATGTTGCAGGTAAATTGTGGCATCTGTCAGTGTAAAATGGATTTTGGATTCTCCACCCACACTGAAGCAGAGAGGATGTGGATGAATCTCTGTCATGAGGGATTTTTGCCACATTCTCGAGTGCACATGTGAAGGGAAAGTACTGATGAAGGATGTTCATCCTGAACACATAAGGTAAGAATTAAATCAATATGACCTTGATTTTTGTGCACAATTAGTATTATCATTTTTCTTTCAAATTATGATACTTGACACATCATGAGTGAATGTAGTTCAGAATTACAGTTGCATGCATATATAAAGAAAATAAGTGATTCTCTGTATGTTACAAAATGGTTAGCTTCCAGGTACTGTTACATACTGGATTAAGCGTTTTCTTTGTAAACAACCACATTTTGTTTCATCTGTATGTACAATGGCAGATTACTGTGTAGGAAGATTCTGTTGGTCAGTTTTAGCAGATTTGCTTCAGCATGATTACAATTTTCCCTTGTGTTAAAATAATAAGCATGTGTTTAATACTGCATCACACTTAGTTTTTACATAAATATTGGTTTCCTTAAAGTGCAGTGATCATACTGTTAAGTCTTTAGTGAAATCGCACCTAGGTTGTTGGTGGCGTTAGCATTGTGTACTGATGACGGTAACAACTCTCTTGACAAACAGTGAGAACTGAATCTGATGGATCAGGAGTCAGTTGTCTGTAGCCAACCCGAATGCTCATACCTGTATTTAATAGTTTGTCAGTAAAGTTAACTGGTTTTTGTTCCAGTAGATTAGAATTTTACTAAGTTGTTAGAATTTGAGGCAAAATCAGAAATAAGAAGTGGCAGTACGTTATTGCAATGATGAACATCTCTCTCCAGCTGCACTATATGTCAAGCTATTAGAACTCTCACATATTCTTGTTGACTTGTTGGCACTCGGTAACTCAACCAGAGTGTTACATTCAAACGTAACATAGGCCTCAGGCTATGCTACTGGTCAGTCTGTCAGCACTTTCTTCTTAACAAAGTACATGAAACATTAACCAAATCTGCAATTCCTAATAACCAGATGAGCAAAAATTACTCTGGTGCTCTGCGTATCAAAAAGAAATGTAATTGTGTTCCACTGAAGGAATCCATTCTCATTGGCTCTTGAATACAATCACCTGTTTGGCTGTGACCAACATTCACAATTTGCCAACATCTGCGCACAATGCAGGAGCTGCTGACACTGAAAGTGCCCTTTAGCCCTAACGTTTTGTTCCTTAAATCTATGCCTTTGAGTATATTTAAAAAGTCATATTTTAGTATATCTTACAGCTTTCTTTTTTAACTTCACGTATGTTTGTATGAGTGTATTTGCAGAACTTCCACAGGCCACAATACCATAAAATAGTTGTGTATTAAGTAGCCCATGGTACGATGTTAGTAGTGTCCATGTGTATGCTGCAGTGACATTTTGTCATCAGAAATGTTGTTGAACTCAATTCACGGCAGATGTTATTTATTATTGTCCCATCTTGATTACATATCCATAACCACATCTAGGAATTCTTTTAGTTCAAAACAATTTTTCAAATTGTTTTGGTAGCATGTATTTGCTTACATGTGGATATGTTAATATTTTATAGAAGATAAATATTATTGAAGTGACTGTTCCCAGTTTCATACTTTGCGAATGTTTTGTTTGTAAGTCGACTGTTAAACTGTAATTACAAGAAGTGAAGCATTTCCACCAACTTTGAGGCACTTCATTTGCAAGTAAAAAAGAAACGTAGCAGGTCAAATACTCTCACACATTCTTGGGAAATTCCTGAAAAATGATTGAACTGATTCTTGCGTTACAATTAAAAACATGCAGAATGTTGCTTAGATAGAATTGGTGTACATTTTAATTGCCCATCATTAATTTCCAGATGTCAATGATGTACTGATTCACTCCATAACTTGGAGATTTGCTCTTCCTTTTCGTCTTACAACACCAGGTGTGTAAGACGAGGAATGAAAGAAATTCAAAATTATTATGGAAAGGATAGATTGCTATTCACTATAAAGATGACGAACTGATTTCCAGGCAGGCATGATGAGAAGACTATTATATATAAGCTTTCAGTCAAAGCATTCATCAGAAAAAAGAAATTTGCACTCATTCGCCAAAGCAGACGTGTGTACACATGATTGCTAACTCTGAAATTTTTTACAGTAGACTCTCTCATACTAGCTGTTCACAAAAGGATGTTTTCTATTAATAGCTTCATATTCTAGAAATGAAATGGAGCAAAGAGGCATTAAGTGTCCTAAATCAGGCATACAGTGAGGAAAGGTGTATGCATGACCCACTGTATGCTAATAAGGTAGTAGAAAATCATTTCTTTCTGACTAATGTGTTGAATGTTACATGGTGATTTTTGATACGTATCGTAATACCTTATCTTATGAAAGCTCATATTTGATTTGATTGCATCTCGTCCTTTACTTCATCATGTCAGAAGAGAGAAACTGGCATTGAAAGGGAGAAAGTCCTTGTAATTTCACCTAGTGTGACAGATGACTGTGAAACTGAGTAGAACCCACACATACATAGTCCAAACGTGGAAGAATAGCACAAGTACACCTTTAAGTACTGGCTCTTTAAAGTGTTGCAATCTGAAGTGGGTATATCCACAACAACTTTTGAAATAGTGTGCTGTGCTATTATGTGGCCAAAAGCCAGACTCTTAAGATTCCCCAGTTGCCAGTAAACATAATGTTAAATCCAGCCTGCAATGTAACTGGGTATTTACCGGTATTTCTTTCGTGATTTAGACTGGTATAGACACAAAACTTATAAACATAGGATTTATTTCTTATTTTCGAGAATGTGAGACAGCCTTCCTCGTGACTGTTACACTTGGTAATTCCATCTTCTATTGTACACAGCAGCTTCTCGAAACAGGCCATGTCCATCCTCACGAAGCCCCGAAGTTCATCAGATCTTCGACCCTCCATTCTTTCCTAAGCAGTGAATATAATCCCCTGTCTTTGTTCCTTCTTTTCAGCCAGGTTTGAACTTCATAACGTCTGGCTTTTTATTTTTGTCATCGTCCTGCCTTAATCTGAAGATTTACTGTTACTACCAGGACAATAGCTCCAAATGCAGATGGGTACTCCATGTGCAATATGTTGTATAAATACATATACCTGTGTGACAGAGTGTCGTAATTTAAAACTAACTGTTTAGTCTTTAATTCAGAACAGTAGTAACCTACAAAAGAGAATAACAGTTACTTAATAAATAATGATATTCATTTTCTTATGAATAATTCAAACAGATGACATTCCAATATGTCACACAGTCCACCTTTGTTTCGTGCAGTAGAACGAACGACTTCGAGAAAAGACGGTTGTGTTCACATATCATGCATTACCATTGTTTATTAGGCATGCACGCCAGGTATATCCTACGTGGATGGTGTAATGGGTCTTGGTGAACCTGCATGTTACAGAAATGCACGCTTGGGGCGCTGGTGCACAGGTCTACGGTTTAGGCTCATTGTGGAATAGGGACTCGATTGTGTCTTTTCTGAAGAAGGTTTTGCTGAAAGCTGATACGCCAGTCTTTACATCATGTCTATCTGGATATCAATGGTTCGTCTTCACAGTCAGTACCAATGTATCCTTACCATAATGATGTTTATATTCTGACATATAATTTCCACTGTTTAAATAAATTAAAAATTTCAGTAGATACTTGTAATAGTGCTGTTCACTTTTCTTTCCACACATGTTCATTTTCCATGGATAATTTATACCAGCTCCTTTCCCCAGTACAAAGTCAAGGAGAATATCTAGTAGTATATGTTGTGGCACAGACAAAGGCCTCTGAATAGTCAATAAATATGCCACAAACTTCTGTTAATTTAGTGACTTAGTTACAAAACTAAACACAGCTATTGTTCTGGTACATCTAAAATTCCTAAACCCATGCTGGGCATATTTCTCCTATAAAATTAACTATGGCTTTAGTTACATTCTGTTGTTTTAGATGATGTTGGTGTAATAGTTACTGGTCTGGAATTCCCTGTGGCTTCCTCCCTCAGTAGATTGTGTTTAAACGGTGTTTTATTTTTACTGAGTCAGATAATGAATAAACATTGTCTTGTGAGGAGTACTTTGTGTGTGTTTTGTGACAGTAGACTTTTACATAATTAATTGGTTATAATGTTAGTTTAAGATGTTACTGGTTTACTGAGTGTCCACGATATCTTTGTAGTTTGCCTAGGCTCGCTGGCTTTGTCGCAATTCATTAAAGCTGTTGTGTGGCCTTTCTGTCTTGTCTTCAGTAAATACCCCATAACGATCTGCAGTGGCTATATTTAAGACCTGTAACTTGGCTATAAAGTGATACATTGATAATTACATGATCTGTGTCTCTGTAATTTCCCTGCACCTTGTAGGGCTGTTTCAGTGTAACAGTTGTCATTCAATGAGTTCATGTTTAGATCACCTGCTGCAATTATGCAATAGAATTCACTGACAGTCCTGTGTGAAAACAGTTCTAGCTCCTTCAGAAACCCTAGCCCTGATGTCAACCACTTTTCTCTTTTCAGCATTGTCAGTATTGACACTAATTCAAATTACATTTCTTTTCACTTGTCCACTGACCATGGAATGCAATTCCTCTTTCCATGTGCTGCAGCTCCTCCACACTTCTATTCATGTCTACAGAAATCAGCCACCTTTTTATAGTTCTGTTAGTTAGAAAATAATATTTGTGTACTATAATAGTGAAATATGTTAGTTCTGCTGCTGCTACTGCTACTTCTACTTCTGTTTCGTCTGTTTCACTCCATGCATACTGTATACTGTAGTGTAAAACTTCAACAGTAAAACATTTGTACTTCCATCTATATTTTGGTTATCCCCCTGCCTGAGGCTGGTGCAGAAAACCGGTCATTCAGATTTTTGTGTTTCTTGGTTCTTTCTCCTCCTCCCGCAATTTCCTGCCATGTGCTCTATGAATGACAGTGCTTTTTCTGGTAGGATCAGTGATGCCTTCTTCTGCAGGGCTGATTTTTCGCCTTCATTTCCCTAAGTCAGTGATGGTTGTCGTGGGGATATTTATTACCGTTTCTTTCATTGTTGACAGTGGGATTGATCTGTTTCTTTTCTTGGACAGCTTATACTATCTGGCATCTATCTGCACAGTATGGTTTCCGGTGCAGGACGTGTTCCATGAAATGTTCCTTTCTGAGCTTGTAGCTCCAGGAACGAACATAGCTATGTATTTTCTTGACCTTTCTGTTTGTACTTTGTCTTCTTTGCATGCCAAGATTCATTTATACCATGCCTCTGTGGTATGCTTACAAGAAAAAACACTTGCTGCATGTGGAATTCTTTCTCAAGTTCCTTTTAGAACCCTGTTTCCATTGTCGTTTGGATTTTTATGGACATCTTTTCCTCTGCCATTAACGATCATTGAATCCTTTTCATCCCTGTCTCACATGTTTTAGTGCTTCCTGTAAAGGGACACCAAGCTTGTTAATGCCAGTTACTTTGTATTTGATTTTCAGTGTAGCCATAACACTTGCAGAGCTTCTTACATAGATATCTGAAAATATTTGATTTTGTCCCTTCTTATTCATATTTGGTGACGCATTTTGCTGATATAATGTATTTTCTTGTATGTTCAAAACACATATTATCTTGATTGTGTGCTTGCCATGGTTTATAGGCCTACTGGGGAACTCGCCATGTAAAATATAGAGTAACGCATCATTCTTGGTACCTCTATGGTGATGTGGAAATCCAAGTGGTGGTAATAAGGTAAATAATTTGTGTAACTCTTTCACCTCACCTTCATTGTTCACATCTTTATCCTATTATGTCTAACTAACAAGCCTCAACTGAAATACATAGCTAATTTTCATTATTAACTGGACTGAGTATTTTCTTGTGACAGTGGCTTCACTGCTGTTCACACGTGTCAGTATCCACTGAAGTCCAACAAAAATGTGTATTGTGAACACTGTAATACATTGTTTGTCGTCATTGCAGGTCTATACATTGTACTGCAATGTTGTTCTATAAATTGATCTCATCTTTTAGTCAGATGATGCCATTCTCCTCAACTCGATTCAGTACCACCTCACAAGCTGTTAAATTTATTCATAAAACCTTCACCATTCTCCAGTAACTTGGTCCAAAAGCTATTTCTTACACATTCATAATGAGATTTCAGCCTGCGTAAATGATTTTTCATCTGCCTAAGTGAATACTTTCATAACAAGATGGAATACGTATTTACAGTACTGCATGGATGCTGCCGGTAGCTTTCTAGATGTTGGTGCTTTCATTCTGCCACCCGCAATAATAAAGTGAAACAGTTGAAGTAATCTTCTTGAGAGTTTCTGTATAAAGTGATCAGTGTATTATGGTTATCTTATTCTGTAAAACCTTCAGAAGTGGTGCTACCAGCCTCTGCCAGTTTAGAGCCACTCCTGAAAGTCACTGACTGCTGACCTTGTGAAAGGCTATTAATTGACCCAAATGTCTGGATTCACATTGAACTTGCTCTTGTAACAGTAATGATACTGATGATTAGTCACTTGCATCAGTAATCGTTAAGATTATTAGTGTGTTGTGTTCCTCTAAATCAGCTCTGTTTATTGAAATGCCACAGCCAAATTAACTTGGTTATCAGAAACGACATGTGGGGTCCAGTGTGTAATAGTACTGTGCAAGCTCACTAATTTCTCTTTTTTCATGGTTGTGGTGACAGACCAATCCATAGTTCAGACACAGGTATAGATTAGTTTGAAAGGTGAAAAAATTGTTGCACAGCCAACAAATCTGATATGGAAGTAATGATTGTGGTTACAAATTGGTTTGTAATGTAGCTTGATGTCTACATTTATGCCATATCCGATGCACTGTTCATTATAAAAGCTGAAACTGCCAGGTGAATTGAGAAAACCTGTATAGAGTAGAAGAAGAGTTCCCAAGAAGCATTTTGGTGTATGTGCATACGTCATGCATAAACTCAAGGAGGGGTTGGCAATCACTTTCAACCCCATGTAGGAAGTAATTGCAATTTATTTAAGGGCAATTTGTTAACAACATGAAATTTAGTAAAACACTGTTCATACCCTCTACAACAACTGAAATTTTAAGTAGTGTAATACTACGTCCATTTTTTTTTCACTTCTGCTGTTTCTGCTACAAATGCACAGACAGATGAATGCATTGGTGCAATAACCATTTAAGTTACATTTTTCATACTTCCAAATAAAACACTAATTCCTACAATAGAACAACTACATTAACTGGTGTTGTCTTCATCCAACCTTATTTCGACTACCAATGCAATTATAATTGCCTATTTATTGAATTGAAAAAATTGAACTAGTATCGATTTTGCACCTGGAAGTTCTTTTTAATGTTCAAAAACTAAAGTAACTAAAACAACTATTGGCACTTGAAAGCTTTCTGGATATTATGAGCAGTATGTGACTCAAAAAGAATTGGTACCCTAGTGAATCATATGTATGTATGTTACACAAGTTCATTGTGCTTCTCTTTCTGACAAACTGTAAGTGGCATCTGTAATTGTTCTGACACAGAGCAGCAGAGGCACTTCCTAAACGTCCTTCTCAGGCAATGTAGCTGAGGCTTCCTGAATGATGAAATTGTGATTGACAGGTTTTCATAATGATGCACTACTGCAAACTACATGCTTATTTGCAACAGAGTACTTACAGACCCTTTATTTTGGAGAAGTAAACTTCTTGTTATCAGCCATCTTAGTGTTAAGCTGATACAGCAGTTGTGAGGGAGACACGAAGTGTAAAACTACATCTTGTGTAACATCAACCACAGTGAACTCCTTGGATGTATTTCACATGCCAGAATGGCTTCTGTTTGTTTCAGTGACAGTGCAAGCTATTGACATGTCTGGTTCTTGCCCCAGAGACCCAGTGTCGAAAACTCCACTCCCTGTGCTACCCTGAATTGGATACATGGAGGTCTCAATCTTGCATCGTGTAATGGAGCAATTTTCCAACAATGTAGTGGTACTAAAACCGTATTTTTTGGCCAAAACTGTACATTCCTGGCTAATGCACCAATGCCTTCATGGAAAGGGAAGTATTAAATTTTAGAGGCAAGTGCTACTAAGGTCTGAATACATTACATTTATAACAGGTTGCAAAGATAGGTACCAAGAAACAGTGTGAAAGAAAGTTTAGATGATGGAAGCAAATTGTAATTAAAAGGTATGGTACTCAAATATTGATGTATACACTCATAATTTACTAAATACTGCTTGTTAAGCATATTACTCTACTTGAATTCTTGCGATACAAATTTGACTTGATCCATAAAATGTATGTTGTGTACAGATCCAATGAAAATAAAGAAATAAATAAGGAAAGAAAACAAGCTACTGTGTATGCCAAGGAAGAAATGCTCCTGAAAGCAGCATTGGTATCTTTGTCTGTCTGAGTAAATCATTTTGCTGAGAGGATCCAGTTCTATTGTAATCAAGAAGCTAGGTGCAGCTGTGAGAACACACTCCTTGTGATAGGAGACAAAGTAGCCAATGTGGATGACTCATTATTGCTGTGACCAATAAATATTGAGTCTTTTGAAACTGAAGTTGATGATGATTACACATTGATCAAATGGTTAGCAAGCATGAGCTTCATAAACAAAAATGTTACTGTGGTGAATACTAAAGGAATTTTCACAAGGACAGGTGTTACCATCTTACGTGACTGACCCAGGTCGATGGTAGGAGGGTTTCAAAGAAACAGGAGATGTTGCAGGAAGAGTTCCCACCCATGCAATTCAGAAAATCTGGTATTGGTGGGTAGAATCCACTTAACAGAGACTGTGAAGCAGTCCTTGAAATGAAGGATGTTCTGTTTGCAGCATGCTGACAATTGAGTGGTCCAGCTGTTTCTAGGCCATAGTTGTTGGTAACCATTCATGCAGACAGCTTGGTGCTTGTCATATCACCATAGAATATCCTTAACCTCCTATCCCCTTTCCTGTTCCCACTACAGCACTAAACAGCACTCCTCCACAAGTGCGCACAGTCTTCTTTCTTCTCCTTTCCTGCTGCCCCCGCCCCTGCCCCACCCTGCCCTGCTCCTCATCTAACCTCCTGACTGCACCAAGTTGCCCTGCCTTTTCCCCACCTCATTCTGGTTGTTCAGTCCCAATGAAGACCTTACTTGTTTCTTTTTCTTGTGCCTGTCTGTGACTCATCTCTGCTATAAGGTCAATATACCCTCCTGGATTTAACGTTGTTAAATACAGATGAGCTGCTCATTATCTTAAAAATACTTTCTGGCACATCTTGATAAGTGGTATGGGTTGGCAAGAGGCGTGTCAGTCTTTGCAAAAGAAACATTATCTTCTCTGATGTTGTCTACATGTTCCAGTCTTGAGATTTCAAACAGGGGGGCTCAGCCTTTAATTGCCCCCCTGCGGGTCCGGGGATTAGAATAGGCCCGAGGTATTCCTGCCTGTCATAAGAGGCGACTAAAAGGAGTCCATCCCCCTCACGGGGGTAGTTAGCGCCTGCGTCCAGAGACGGACGGTTCTTCGACCTATTATTGTGGTCTTTTTGGTTTTTCACTTCTCGTTTCTTCCTTCCTTTTGTTGGTTCATTTCTTTGCTCTTCTCCACCTCACTGTCTTCCTTACTCTTTCCCTTGACTTCTCCTTGCCTTCTCATTGCCTTCTTCTCCTTGCCTTCTCATTGCCTTTTTCTCCTTGCCTTCTCATTGCCTTCTTCTCCTTGCCTTCCTCATTGCCTTCTTCTCCTTGCCTTCTCTGGTCTCCGCCTCAGCGTTTGAGACAGTCTGTCCTCTTTCTCCCTCTCTCTCTTCTTTTTCCTCTTCTTCCTTCCTCCCTGTGCGTGTCTGAAGGCCGACCCACGCCTTCGCACGCGTAGCCGGTGACGGGGTAACGCGTAAGTCCCCGCCCTGGGTAGACATGTAAGGCACGTGCGTACCCCCTGGTAAAGGCCAGGCCCGGGGAGGGGTGATTGCCTGAGCTGATACCTTCTGACCATGCCGATTGGTCCCTCCGTCTGTTTCTCGGGAGGTGTGACCTGAGGTGTAAACATTCACCTGAGGCGGGAGTGCCCTCTGAGAGGGTCCCCACAAGGAAGGAGCGCGCCATCGGAGACGCTGGCAATCATGGGGGATTCCTCCACAATGGATTCTACTCCATCGCTTTCGACTTCGACCCAAAAACGGAAACGTGACCAGCCAACAGTGACAAAAGTACTACCGCCTGCCCCACAGTTCCTCGTAGTTTCTCGATCTGAGGACGGAAAGGATTTTTCCTCTGTCAACCCTTTCGTTATTCAGAAGGGCGTAGATGCCATAGCCGGATCTGTCAAATCTTGTACCAGGTTGCGTAACGGTACCTTATTACTAGAAACTGAGAATGCCTTTCAGGCACAAAAACTGCTTCGGGCCACACTCTTGTACACGTTCCCTGTCCGGGTGGAGGCCCACCGAACTTTGAATTCGTCTCGTGGTGTAGTGTATACTAGCTCCCTCGACGGATTGACTGACGAGGAGCTTCAATCTTTCCTCGCTGAGCAGGGCGTGACGGCTGTCCATCGGGTCATGAAAAAGGTCAACAACGACCTTGTACCGACCCGGACACTCTTCTTGACCTTCGATAGTGTTAAGCTACCATCGCGCATCAAGGCGGGCTACGAGGTTATTTCTGTTCGCCCCTATGTCCCGACACCTACGCGCTGCTACCAGTGTCAGCGTTTCAATCACACTCGACAGTCTTGTTCCAATGCGGCTAAATGTGTCACTTGTGGCAGGGATGCCCATGAGGGTGACTGTCCACCTCCATCTCCTCATTGTGTGAACTGTCAGGGTGACCATGCCGCATCCTCCCGCGACTGTCCTGTCTATAAGGACGAACGTTGCATCCAAGAAATTCGTGTCAAAGAGAAAGTGTCCACCTCGGCTGCTCGCAAGCTATTGGCTAGTAGGAAGCCCACGCTGCTCCCAGCGGGGAAATATAGTACTGTCCTCGCCTCTCCTCGGACTACCCGGGAGGTCGCAACCCAGACATGCGATCTGACCTTCAGCACCACGGTCGTCCGTTCGGCCAGTGCTAAGATCGCGCGGTCGACGTCTCCTCTTCCTCCCATCACACCACAGACACCAGCCACTTCCTCAGCTTCTGCTAAGTCGAAGACCCCGAAGTCAGATGCACGGGCCTTCAAGAAGGAACCATCCCGTGCAGACTTCCTCCGTCCCTCGACCTCCCAGCCTTCGACCGGTACTTCGACCAAACGTCCTTCCAAAAAGGCGCATAGGAAGCACAGTTCTCCTCCGCCACGGCGCCTTTCTTCTCCTGCGCCACCCAGCGGTTGCCGCCCCAGGCCGTCATCCGTTTCGCCTGGCCGCACCGCTGGTAGCCGAACATCTGGCCGTTCACCGGCGGAGGAAGCTCCCCCTCCCGGCCATCCTCCCGAGATGGCCGATGACCCTATAGACCCCATGGACGATGACTGTCCGCCTACTGATAGCGGCGGCAGTGCTCGCTCGAAGCCAGGCCCTAAGCGGCCTTCGAGGTGACCCCTTCTCTCATCTTCCTTTTCTTACGATGGCACTTATTCACTGGAATATTCGCAGCATTCACTCCAACCGAGAGGACTTGAAGTTGCTGCTCCGCTTGCATCGTCCGCTCGTCGTAGCCCTCCAGGAAACGAAGCTACGCCCATGCGATCAAATTGCCTTGGCACACTACACCTCTGTGCGTTTTGACCTACCCCCTGTGGTAGGTGTCCCAGCGCATGGAGGGGTTATGTTGCTGGTCCGGGGTGATATTTACTACGATCCCATCACGTTGCACACCGGCCTGCAGGCAGTTGCCATCCGCATTACTCTCCCCACTTTTACGTTTTCCTTTTGTACCGTTTACACTCCATCGTCATCTGCCGTTACCAGGGCAGACATGATGCAACTTATTGCTCAGCTACCTGCACCATTTTTGTTAACTGGAGACTTCAATGCCCACCATCCCCTTTGGGGCTCTCCAGCATCCTGCCCGAGGGGCTCCTTGTTAGCAGACCTTTTCAACCAGCTCAATCTTGTCTGCCTCAATACTGGCGCCCCTACTTTTCTTTCGGACACATCTCATACCTATTCCCATTTAGACCTCTCTATCTGTACTCCCCAACTTGCACGCCGGTTTGAGTGGTATGCACTTGCTGATACATATTCGAGCGACCACTTCCCGTGTGTTATCCATCTCCTGCAGCATACTCCCTCTCCGTGCTCCTCTAGTTGGACAATCTCCAAGACAGACTGGGGGCTCTTCTCTTCCAGGGCGACCTTTCAGGATCAAACCTTCACAAGCTGCGATCATCAGGTCGCACACCTCACGGAAGTCATTCTCGCTGCTGCTGAATATTCCATCCCTCACCCTACTTCTTCTCCACGTCGCGTACCGGTCCCCTGGTGGACCGCAGCATGTAGACGCTTTACGTGCTCGTCGACGTGCTTTACGCACCTTTAAACGCCACCCTACAGTGGCGAATTGTATTAATTATAAACGATTACGTGCTCAGTGTCGTCGTATTATTAAAGAAAGCAAGAAAGCCAGCTGGGCTGCTTTCACAAGCACCTTCAACAGTTTTACTCCTTCTTCTGTTGTCTGGGGTAGCCTGCGCCGGCTATCTGGCACTAAGGTCCACTCCCCAGTTTCTGGCTTGAAGGTCGCGAATGAAGTCCTTGTGGCCCCTGAGGCTGTCTCCAATGCCTTCGGCCGCTTTTTCGCCGAGGTTTCGAGCTCCGCTCATTACCACCCTGCCTTCCTCCCCCGCAAACAGGCAGAGGAGGCTAGGCCACCTGACTTCCGCTCCTCGAATTGTGAAAGTTACAATGCACCATTCACCATGCGGGAACTCGAAACCGCACTTGGCCGATCACGGTCCTCCGCTCCAGGGCCTGATTCTATTCATATTCAGATGTTGAAGAACCTTTCTCCTGCGGGTAAAGGTTTTCTTCTTCGTACATACAATCGCATCTGGATTGAGGGACATGTTCCCGCATGCTGGCGCGAGTCTATTGTTGTCCCGATTCCTAAGCCGGGGAAGGACAAGCACTTGCCTTCCAGTTATCGACCCATGTCGCTTACCGGCTGTGTCTGTAAAGTGATGGAGCGAATGGTTAACTCTCGATTGGTTTGGCTGCTCGAGTCTCGACGCCTACTTACCAATGTACAATGTGGATTTCGTAGGCGCCATTCTGCTGTTGACCATCTGGTCACCTTGTCGACCTTCATTATGAATAACTTCTTCTGGAAGCGCCCGACCGCGGCTGTGTTCTTTGATTTGGAGAAGGCTTAAGACACCTGCTGGAGGGCGGGCATTCTCCGCACCATGCATACATGGAGCCTTCGCGGTCACCTCCCTCTTTTTATTCGTTCCTTTTTAATGGATAGACAGTTCAGGGTACGTGTGGGTTCTGTCCTGTCGGACACCTTTCGCCAGGAGAATGGGGTGCCACAGGGCTCAGTTTTGAGCGTTGCTCTCTTCACCATAGCGATCAATCCAATAATGGATTGCCTCCCAGCTGATGTATCAGGCTCCCTTTTCGTGGACGATTTTACCATCTATTGCAGCGCGCAGCGTACGTGTTTCCTGGAGCGCTGTCTTCAGCATTCTCTTGACTGTCTTTACTCCTGGAGTGTCACCAATGGCTTCCGTTTTTCTGCCGAGAAGACGGTCTGTATTAACTTCTGGCGCTACAAAGAGTTTCTCCCACCGTCCTTACAACTCGGTCCCGTTGCTCTCCCATTCTTGGAGACAAAAAAAGTTTTAGGTCTTACATTTGACAGGAAACTTTGTTGGTCTCCACATGTCATATTTGGCTGCCCGTTGTACCCGTTCTCTAAATGTCCTCCATGTTCTCAGTGGTATGTCGTGGGGAGCAGATCGAACCGTCCTACTTCGCCTATATCGGTCGATCGGCCGCTCCAAGCTGGATTATGGGAGCTTCGTATACTCCTCTGCACGGCCATCCATCTTACGCCGCCTCAACTCCATACAACATCGGGGTTTACAACTTGCGATCGGCACGTTTTATACTAGTCCCGTCAAGAGTCTTCATGATGACGCTGGTGAGTTGCCACTCACCTACCGGCACGATATACTGCTTTGTCAGTATGCCTGTCGGCTACTGGCAATGCCTGACCACCCGTCTTATCGTTCCTTTTTTGATGACTCTCTCGACCGTCAATACGGGTTGTATGTCTCTGCCCTGTTACCCCCTGGAGTTCGCTTTCGTCGCCTCCTTCAACACCTTAATTTTTCACTCCAAGCAACCTTTCGAGTCGGCGAGAGCCACACGCCACCTTGGCTCCAGGCTCAGGTTCGCGTCCACCTTGACCTCTGCTCGCTCCCGAAGGAGGTTACCCCCGGTTTAGTCTACCACTCCCGTTTTGTCGAACTTCGTTCGAAGTTCATTAATATGACCTTCATTTATACAGATGGCGCTTAAGACCAATGACGGGGTCGGGTGTTCTTTTATTGTCGGGGCACAAAGTTTCAAATACCGGCTCCATGGCCATTGTTCGGTCTTCACAGCTGAGCTCTTTGCCCTCTACCAGGCTGTTCTTTACATCTGCCGCCACCGACATTCTGCATATGTCATCTGCTCCGATTCCCTGAGCGCTATCCAGAGCCTCAGTGATCCGTACCCGGTTCACCCTTTCGTGCACCGGATCCAACGCTCTCTTCAGCAGCTGGTGGACGTCGGTTCCCCGGTTAGCTTTATGTGGGTTCCTGGCCATGTCGGTATCCCTGGGAACGAAGCTGCAGATGCTGCGGCCAAGGCTGCGGTCCTCCAGCCTCGGACAGCTTCTTGTTGTGTCCCTTCGTCAGATTTTAGCAGGGTCATTTGTCGGCGCATTTTATCGCTGTGGCATGGCGATTGGGCTGCACTTACAGACAACAAGCTTCGGGCCTTGAAACCTCTTCCCGTGGCTTGGACGACCTCCTCACGCCCTTCTCGGCGGGAGGAGGTAGTTTTCGCCCGGTTATGAACTGGACACTGCCGGTTCAGCCATCGCCATCTGCTGACGGCTGCACCGGCACCGTTCTGTCCATGTGGGCAATTGCTGACGGTCCGCCACATTTTAACGTCCTGTCCGGATTTTAACACACTGCGTCTTGATCTTGGCCTGCCATGTACTCTAGAAGCCCTTTTAGCGGGTGACCCACGAGCAGCTGCTCGCGTTCTTCATTTTATCGATTTGACAACCCTCTCTAAGGACATTTGATTACGCTGTTTTTTAATCCTATGCCTTAGTCTGTCTTTTATCGTGTTTTCCGTTTCGTTGCTGTTTTAAACTTGTGACTCGCGGTGCATTCCTAACATAGTCTGGGCGCTAATGACCATTGAAGTTGTGTGCCCTAAAACCACAAAAAAAAATCTCCCTCTCTCCCTTTTTTTTCCTGTTCTTCTTTCCTCCCTGTGCGTGCCTGAAGGCCAACCCACGCATTCACACATGTAGTCGGTGACGGGGTGAAGTGTAATTCCCCGCCCTGGGTAGACAAGTAGGGCCTGGGAATACCCCCTTGTAAAGGACAGGCCCGGGGAGGGTTGATTGCCTGAGCTGACACCTTCCGACCATGCCAATTGGTCCCTCCGTCCGTTTCTTGGGAAGTGTGACCTGAGGTGTAAACATTCACCTAAGGTGGGAGCGCCCTCTGAGAGGGTCCCCACAAGGAAGGAGCGTGCCATTGGAGATGCTGGCAATCATGGGGGATTCATCCGCAATGGATTTCTCTTCTTCTCTCTCGACTTCTGTCCAAAAACGAAAACTTGACCAGCCACCAGTAACAAAAATACTACCGTCTGCCCCAAAGTTCCTCACAGTTTCTACATCTGAGGACGGAAAGGATTTTTCATCTGTCAGCCCTTTCGTTATTCAGAAGGGCGTAGATGCCATAGCTGGACCTGTCAAGTCTTGTACCAGGATGCGTAACGGTACCTTGTTATTGGAAACTGAGAGCGCCTTTCAGGCACAAAAACTCCTTCAGGCCACACACCTGTACAAGTTCCTTGTCCGAGTGGAGGCTCACCACACTTGGAATTTGTCGCATGATGTGTTATCTACTATATCACTCAACGGATTGACTGACAAGGAGAGTCAGTCTTTCCTTGCTGAGCAGGGCATGACGGCTGTCCATAGGGTCATGAGAAAGGTTGAAAATGACCTTGTACTCACCCGGACACATTTCTTGACCTTTGATAGTGTTCAGCTGCCGTCGCGCATCAAAGCAGACTATGAGGTATTTCTGTTCGCCCCTATGTCCCGACATCTATGCGCTGCTGTCAGTGACAGCATTTTAACCACACTGGCCAGTCTTGTCCTAATGCGACTAAATGCGTCGCTTGTGGCAGGGCACCCACGAGGGTGACTGTCCGCCTCCGTCTCCTTGTTGCGTGAACTGTCAGGGTGACCATGCAGTGTTCTCTCGCAACTGTCCCATCTACAAGGATGAACACTGTATACAGGAAATTCGGGTCAAAGAGAAAGTGTCCACCTCGGCTGTTCACAAGGTTTCTGCTAGTAGGAAGCCCATGCTGCTCTCAGCGGGGATATACAGTACCGTCCTTGCCTCTCCTCGGCCTATCGACGCAGACATGTGATCTGACCTTTAGTGCCACAGTTGTCCGTTCAGCCAGTGCTAAGATCGCCTGGTCAAAGTCTCGTCTTCCTTCCGTCACCCCTGAGACACACGCACCTTCATCAGCTTTTGCCACGATTAAGACCCAGAAGTCAGATGCACAGGCCTTCAAGAAAAAACCGTCCCATGAAGACTTCTTACGTACCCGAACTCCCAGCCATCAACCAGTACTTCGAATAAACGACCTTGCAAGAAGGCTCATAGGAAGAAAAGTTCTCCTTCTCCGCCACGGTGCGTTTCTGCTCCTGCGCTATGCAGCGGTTGCCGCCCCAGGCAGTCATCCGTTTCGCCTGGCTGCACTGCTGGTAGCTGAACATCTGGTCGTTCACCGGCGGAGGAAATTCCCCCTCCAGACCATGTTAACATGGTGGCTGACGAGCCTATTGAAAAAATGGACGACTACTCTCCGCGTATTGATAACGCCAGCAATGCTAGCTCAAAACCTGGCCCTCAGCAGCCTTCGAAGTGACCCCTTCTTGCTTCTCCTTTTTCTTTTTCTTCTCTCAATGGCAGTTCTTTGTTGTAATATTCGAGGCATTCACTCCAACTGAGAGGACTTAAAGTTGCTGCTACGCTTGCACTGTCAGCTGATAGTAGCTCTCCAGGAAATGAAGCTACGCCCGGGATTGTATTGACTTGGCACACTACACCTCTGTGCATTTTCACCTACCCCCTGTGGCTGGTATTCCGGCTCATGGAGGGGTTATGTTGCTCATCTGGGATGATACCTGCTATGATCCCATCACATTTCACACCGATCTGCAGGCAGTTGCTGTCCGAATTACTCTCCCCACTTTCGCATTTTCCATTTGTACTGTTTACACTCCATCGTCGTCTGCCACTACTAGGCCAGACATGATGCAAATTATAACTCAGCAACCTGCACCATTTCTGTTGACTAGAGACTTCAATGCCTACCATTCCCTTTGGGGCTCTCCAGCATCCTATCCGAGAGGCTCCCTGTTCGCAGACCTTTTCAACCACCTCAACCTTGTCTGCCTCATTACTGGCACCCCTACTTTTCTTTCGGACATAACTAACACCTATTCCCATTTAGACCTCTCTATATGTACTACCCAACTTGCACATTGGTTTGAGTGGTACGCTCTTTCTGATACGTTTTCAAGTGACCACTTCCCTTATGTTATCCATCTCCTGCATCATACCCCATCTCCGTGCTCAACTAGATGGAACATCTCCAAATCAGACTGGGGGCTCTTCTCTTACAGCTGCGAAAGTCAGGTTGCACACCTCACTGAAGTCATTCTCACTGATGCTGAATATTCCATCCCTCATACTACCTCTTCTCCACATTGCGTACCAGTCCCTTGGTGGACCGCAGCATGTAGAGATGCTATACGTGCACGTCGCCGTGCTTTACAGATCTTTAAACGCTACCCTATGATGGAGACTTGTATTAATTATAATCTAGTACGTGCACAGTGTCGTCGTGTTAAGCAAGAAAGCCAGCTGGGCTGCTTTCACAAGCTCCTTCAACAGTTTTACTCCTTCTTCTGTTGTCTGGGGTAGCCTGCGCCGGCTATCTGGCACTAAGGTCCACTCACCAGTTTCTGGCTTGATGGTCACGAATGACGTCCTTGTGGCTCCTGAGGATGTCTCCAATGTCTTCGGCCGATTTTTCGCTGAGGTTTGGAGCTCCGCTCATTACCACCCTGCCTTCTTCCCCTGAAAACAAGCAGAGGAGGCAAGGCCACTTAATTGCCGCTCCTTGAATCATGAAAGTTATAATGCCTCATTCACCGTGCGGGAACTCGAAAGTGCTCTTTCCTGGTCATGGTCCTCCACTCTGGGGCCAGATTCTGTTCATATTCAGATGCTGAAGAACCTTTCTCCTGCGGGTAAAGGTTTTCTTTTTCATACTTATAATTACATCTGGGTTGAGGGGTCATGTTCCCACATGCTGATGCGAATCTATTGTTGTCCCGATTCCTAAGCTGGGGAAGGACAAGCACTTGACTTCAAGTTATCGACCCATTTCCCTTACAGCTGTGTCTGTAAGGTAAGGTGATGGAACGAATGGTTGACTCTCGTTTGGTTTGGCTGCTCAAATCTTGATGCCTACTTACCAACGTACAATGTGGATTTCGCAGGTGATACTCTGCTGTTGACCATCTGGTTACCTTGTCAACCTTCAGTATGAATAACTTCTTGCAGAAGTGCCAGACAGTGGCTGTGTTCTTTGATTTGGAGAAGGCTTACAACACCTGTTGGAGGGCGGGCGTTCTCTGCACCATGCATACATGGGGTCTTCGCGGTTGCCTCCCTCTTTTTATTCGTGCATTTTTAATGGATCGAAAGTTCAGGGTACATGTGGGTTCTGCCCTGTCTGATGCCTTTCGCCAGGAGAACGGGGTGCCACAGGGCTCAGTTTTGAACGTCGCTCTCATCGCCATGGCAATCAATCCAATAATGGATTGCCTCCTAGCTGATGCATCAGGCTCCCTTTTCGTGGACGATTTTAACATCTACTACACCGCGCAGCATGCATTCCCTGGAGCGCTGTCTTCAGAGTTGTCTTGACCGTCTTTATTCCTCAAGTGTCGCCAATGGCTTCCGTTTTTCTGCCGAGAAGACAGTCTGTACCCCTGGATTGCATTCCACCTAATGTCTCAGGCTCTCTGTTTGTCGATGACTTCGTGATCTACTGCAGTGCCCAGAGAACATGCCTCCTGGAGCGCTGCCTTCAGCATTGTCTAGACAGCCTATACTCATGGAGCGTGGCAAATGGCTTCCGGTTCTCTGAAGAGAAGACGGTTTGTATCAACTTTTGGCCATCCTTACATCTCTGTCCCGTTGTTCTCCCATTCGTGGAAACAACTAAGTTTCTAGGGCTCACATTGGACAGGAAACTTTGTTGGTCTCCGCATGTCTCTTATTTGGCGGCCCGTTGTACACGTTCCCTTAATGTCCTCAGAGTTCTTAGTGGTTCATCTTGGGGAGCGGATCGCACTGTCCTGCTTTGCTTGTATCGGTCCATAGTCCGATCGAAGCTGGATTATGGGAGCTTCGTCTACTCGTCTGCTCGGCCATCCCTCTTATGCCGTCTCAACTCCATCCACCATCGGGGGTTACGTCTTGCGACCAGAGCCTTCTACACTAGTCCCGTCGAGAGTCTTTATGCTGAAGCTGCCGAATTACCATTGACCTACCGGCGCGACATACTGCTGTGTCGGTATGCCTGCCGGCTGTTGTCAATGCCTGACCACCCCTCTTATCAGTCCTTTTTCGCCGATTCTCTCGACCGTCAGTACGGGTTGTATGTGTCTGCCCTGCTGCCCCCTGGAGTCCGCTTCCGTCGCCTGCTTCGACAATTGGATTTTGCCCTCCCTACCACCTTCAGAGGTGGTGAGAGCCCGACACCACCTTGGCTCCAGGCTCCGGTTCATATTTATCTCGACCTCAGCTCACTCCCGAAGGAGGGTACTCTGGCTGTAGTGTATTGTTCACGGTTTGTCGAACTTCGTACTCAACTTGCCGGTCACACCTTTATTTACACCGATGGCTCCAAAACTGACGATGGTGTCGGCTGTGCCTTTGTCGTCAGGGCCGCCACCTTTAAATACCGGCTCCTCGACCAATGGTCCACCTTTACGGCCGAGCTTTTTGCTCTCTATCAGGCCGTTCAGTATGCCCGCCACCACCGCCATTCATCGTATGTACTCTGCTCTGATTCCCTCAGTGCTCTTCAGAGCCTTGGAGCTCCCTATCCGGTCCATCCCTTGGTGCAATGGATCCAGCAGTCCCTCCATTCTTTCGCTGATAATGGTTCTCCTATCAGCTTCCTGTGGGTTCCCGGACATGTAGGAGTGCCTGGGAATGAGGCTGCAGCCAAAACTGCAGTCCTCCTGCCTCGGCCAGCCTCCCATTGTGTCCCGTCATCTGACGTTCGTGGGGTTGTTTGTAAGAGGCTTGTGTCGTTGTGGTGGGATGCTTGGTCATCCCTCCAAGGAAACAAGCTCTGGGCAGTAAAACCGCTCCCAACAGCTTGGACAACCTCCTCCCGACCATCTCGGCGAGAAGAGGTCCTTCTGACCAGGTTGCGGATTGGGCATTGCCGGTTTAGCCACCGCTACCTGCTCTCCGGTGACCCAGCCCCGCAGTGCCCTTGTGGTAAAGCATTAATGGTGCGCCATGTTTTATTGTCATGTCCCCGCTTTAGTCAATCTTGTGTTGTCCTGTCCCTGTCATCTACTTTACCGGATATTTTAGCTGATGACGCTCGAGCAGCTGCTCATGTTCTGCGTTTTATAACTTTGACTGGCTTGTCCAAAGACATCTAACTTTTTTACGTATTTTATCTGCATCTTTGTCAGGACTTTCTGGTGTCCCCCCCTCCCCTTGGGTTGTACTAGATTCCATGTGCTCTAACAACTGTGACTGGGTGCTAATGACCTCAGTAGTTGAGCGCCCTTAAAACCAACCAACCAAAAAAAAGGAACATTTTATACTAGTCCCGTCGAGAGTCTTCATGCTGAAGCTGGTGAATTGCCACTAACCTACCGGCGCAATATACTGCTTTGTTGGTATGCATGTTGGCTATTATCAATGCCCGCCCACCCGTATTATCGTTCCTTTTTTTAAGACTCTCTCCCAATCAATATGGGTTGTATGTATCTGCCCTGCTACCCCCTGGAGTTCGCTTTTGTCGCCTCATTCGACAACTTGATTTTCTACTCCCTGCAACTTTTATATTGGGCGAGAGCCAAACGCCACCTGGGCTCCAGGCTCAGGTTCGTGTTCACCTTGAACTCAGCTCGCTCCCAAAGGACGTTACCCTTGCTTCGGTATACTGCTCCTGGTTTGTCGATCTTCGTTCGAAGTTCATTAATACGATCTTCAATTATACAGATGGCTCTAAGACCAATGACAGTGTTGGGTGTTCTTTTATTGTCGGGGCACACTGTTTCAAATACCGGCTCCATGGCCATTGTTCGGTCTTCACAGCTGAGCTGTTTGCCCTCTACCAGGCTGTTCTTTACATCTGCTGCCACAGACATTCTGTTTATGTCATCTGCTCTGATTCCCTGAGCACCATCCGGAGCCTCAGTGATCCGTATCCGGTTCACCTTTTCGTGCACCAGATCCAACGCTCTCTTCAGCAGCTGTCGGACGATTGTTCTCAGGTTATCTTTATGTGGGTTCCTGGACATGTCAGTATCCCTGGGACCGAAGCTGCAGATGCCATGTCTAAGGCTGCGGTCCTCCAGCCTCGGACAGCTTCTTGTTGTGTCCCTTCATCCGATTGTAGCAGGGTCATTTGTCAGCACATTTTATCGCTGTGGCATGCCGATTGGGCTACACTTATGGACAACAAGCTTCAGGCCTTGAAACCTCTTCCCACGGCTTGGACGACCCCTTCACGCCCTTCTCAGTGGGAGGAGGTCATTTTGCCACGGTTACGAATTGGACACTGCCGATTCAGCCATTGCCATCTGCTGACGGCTGCGCCGGCGCCGTTCTGCCCATGTGGGAAATTGCCGATGGTACGCCACATGTTAGCATCCTGTCCGAATTTTGATACACTGTGCGTTGATCTTGGTCTGCCATGTACTCTGGATGCCACTTTAAAGGATGACCCAGGAGCAGCTGCTCGCGTTCTTCGTTTTATCCACTTGACAAACCTGCCTATGGACATTTGATTATGCTGTTTTCCTTTAATCCCTTGTCTGTTAATGTGTCTTTTATAGTGTTGTCCTTTTTAGTTGCTGTTTTAACATTGTGCCTCACAGTGCATTCATAATTTAGTCGGCGCTAATGACCACTGTAGTTGCGCAGCCTAAAAAAGGAAACCAGACCGAATTCACAACCAGTTTCTTTGCCATCTCTCGGCGTACTGTCAGGGTGAATTACTCACTCTGTTTAACCACTTCTGGATGGAGGGCGTTTTCCCATCTCATTGGCAGGATAGCATTACCGTCCCGGTGCTGAAACCTGGTGCAGATCCACTGGTGGTTGATAGCTATCGCACTATCAGCCTTACCAACGTTACGTGCAAACTCCTGGAACGAAAGGTGAGTCGGCGGCACATGTGGATCCTCGAAGCTCGGGGCCTCCTGGCCCAGCAACAGGTGGGGCTTCCCGTCAGGGCTGCTCAGCGATCGAATATTTAGTCTCGCTAGAGTTGGCTATTCGTACAGCTTTTACTTGGTGAGAACATCTAGTTGCTGTTTTCTTTGCTCTTCAGAAGGTGTACGATACCACCTGGCGCCATCATATCCTTGCTACGCTGCATGAATGGGGCTTATGGGGTCCACTTCATATTTTTCTACGGAATTTTCTCTCCAGTCGCTCCTGACGGGTTAGTTGGCACATATTTTAGCTCTGCTGATATTCAGGAGAACGGTGTCCCGCAGGGCTCGGTTCTCAGTGTTCCCCTCTTTTTGGTGCCAATTAATGGTCTTGCGGCTGTGGTGGGCTCATAGGTCTGTTCCTCTCTATATGCCGATGACTTTTGTCTTTATTACAGTTCCCCAAGCATCTGTGTCGCTGAACGGCGGCTGAGGGAGCTATCCTTCAGGCACATTTTTTGGCATCCAACCATGGTTTTCAGTTCTCAGCCTCTAAGACCCGAGTGATGCATTTGTCGGCGGCGAACAGTTCACCTCCATCCAGAGTTTTACCTTGCCAATGCACTCCTTCATACTGAGGAGCACATCGCTTTCTTGACATGCTGTTTGATGCTCGGCTCACTTGGACACCTCATCTTCGTGAGCTTAAACAATGGTGCTGGCAGCACCTCAACATCCTTTGCTGCCTCAGCCACACCGTTTTGGGGGCTACACAAACAACCCTCCTACACCTCTATAAGGCCTTAGTACAGTCCTGTCTCGACTACAGGAGCCTGGTGTAAGACTCAGCAGCACATTCAATGTTGCAGATCCTCGACCCGATTCTCCATTGTGGCGTCAGACTGGCGACAGGTGCCTTCCACACTAGTCCCCTATGATTCCGCTGACAACAGTTGCTTGCATTATACATAGTCCGCGTCCATGCCTTGCCCAACCACCCAAACCACAGGCTCCTTTTTCAATCTTCTGCACTCCCCTCCCCATGACGATGGCCTAGGTCGGGTGTCTTGATCGCGGCCCGTGGTCGTTCCCTTCTCTCGTCACTTGAGTCCTTTCCCCCTTCCTCCATCCTTCCGGCCCTCTTCTTCTACCCCTCCTTGGTCCCTCCCTCGCTTGCGGCTTTGCTTGGATTTGTCCTGCGACTCCAAGTCCTCCGTTCCACCTACCAGTCTTTATCAACAATTCAGGGCTCTTCTTGCCTCATTTCGCGATGCAGATGTAGTCTACACCAATGGTTCTGTGGCCGATGGATGCACTGGGTTTGCTTTCATCCACGGCGACTATGTTGAGCAGCATTCCCTGCCTTGTGGGAGCAGTGTTTTCACTGCGGAGCTGGTGGCTTCTTATGGTGCACTCACTCACCTTTTCTCCTGCCGTGGTGAATCATTTGTCATATGCAGTGACTCCCTGAGTGGATTGCAAGCACTCGTCCAGTGTTTTTCTCAGGACCTTTGGTGCGCAGTATTCAAGATGCTATTTTTGCTCTTGCCGAGTGGTCGTTCAGCGACGTCTGTGTAGACCCTGGGCCAGGAAACAAATGTGTCGATCAGTTGGCCAAGCAGGCCACCACTTCGCCACCCCTTGAGCTTGGTTTCGTGGAAAGAGATCTCCAGTCAGCCCTACATCGCAAGGTCTGTGATGTCTGTAGCTCTGAATGGTGTGTCTGGAACATGCCAAATGAGCTCCACATGGTCAAGTCATCCATGGCTGCATGGAACTCATCCTTCAGGGGCACGCGCAGAGACTCAGTTGGTCTCTGCCGTATCTGAATTGGACATACACAGTTGAACCACAGCTATCTCCTTCGCCGTGAGAATCCGCCCAAGTGTCGCTGTGATGCAGGGCTAACAGTGGTCCGTCTTCTGATGGACTGCCCCCTTTTAGCCCCCTTGTGGCAGTCCTTTAATTTACCAGCTGCACTTCCTTTAATTCTAGGTGACGATGCCTCTATAGTAGACTCAATTTTACATTTTATCCGTGCAGCTGGGTTTTATCACTCACTCTAGTGTGGGCACTATCGCATGATTTCTCAGGCTACACCCACTCCAGCGCCTTAATTGTGGCGTGGATACCAAAATAGTGTCTTTCATGGTAACAAGTTGTGTTGGTACCTGTATCCACACGTATCAGGTTCTGACACTAATGGTATTAACAGCTACTTACCATTAATCATGTACCTCAGTGGCTGCAAGAAAACTGAAATGAAATGTGCGCTACAATAGTCTAGTTTTTCACAAAAAACATCATTCACTTTTCTTTGTACATTTTTTGTCTCACGCTCTTGTGTGCAGGATTGCTTCAATGTGTTGCTCAAAGTAAGATGTGCAATGAGTGCTTTGTATTAGGTGTGATTCTGAGTAAGAGAAGACTTAATAACAGCATTAACTATTTTTATTGAAGTGAAGTGGAGCGAAGCTGGGTGGATTTCCTTCGTCTTGAGAGGCACTGGTATCCTTGAAGTCAGCTGCCTCCATCTACAATTGAAATGTAAGAGAGCAAGTCCATGGTCCTATTTTGTAAGATAAACAGAAGTATAAGAGCTTTCAGAAGATGACATAATGAAAATAAATAAATAAAAAAAAAGCATGCAAGGTAAAGTGAAGGAAGACTAGCACAGTTTCGTACACACAGATCATTTACTGATAATGCAATTGTACTATCCATTAATTTTTTCCCTTTATATTACTGTTATAATAAAACAGGTGAGATAAGTGCCACTACTTCAGGCTACCAGTTGTATGTAGGTTTTGTTAACTATTGTTATAGAAAGAGATTTCTATGACATAGTTATTAGTTATAAAAACTAATCATCTGTATTATCTGTTTACAAGAATCACAATGGGGAGCACGTGAAGCAGAAAGGAAGAAAATTTTGGAGAGAAATAAAAATTGGACCCAGGTTACATGAAATTTTCCCGAGTAAGCCATTTTGTTCAGCACAGCGAAGATAGGATGGCTTTGCAAGTTGCTTATATGCTTAGGCTTGATAGCACCTCTTTTGATGTAGATACATAGCATTTCCTTATAATTCCTTTCCTTGAATTTTATTGTGGAAAATTTACCAGAATTTTCCAGTGTGATACACGTTGTCAGTAAAACATAAGGAATTGCGACACTGTAGTTTGCATATCATAATAGATGTAAAGCAGGCTTTGACATCTTGTAAATTACAATTAAGTGTAATAATTAGCATATGAAATTTTAGCATTTTTGTGAAACTTTTATTTTTGCATATTCATACATTGCAGAAAAATATCCATTGTTGATAGTGTGGTGTCACCGCCAGACACCACACTTGCTAGGTGGTAGCCCTTAAGTCGGCTGCGGACCGTTAGTATACGTCAGACCCAGTATACATCAGACCCGTATGTCGCCACTATCAGTGATTGCTGACCGCCACACAGCAGGTCTAGTCTAGAGAGACTCCCCAGCACTCGCCCCAGTTACACAGCCGACGTTGCTAGTGATGGTTCATCATCCACGTACGCTCTCATTTTCAGAGCCCACAGTATAGCATAGCCTTCAGCTACGTCATTTGCTACGAACTAGCAAGGTGCCATATTCTTCAAGAACGTATTCTGAATAGATAATAATGTGAATCATGTACCATCAAGAGCGACATTCATCATTAATGGATTAAAGTTAAGTATGAAACTAATTACGTCCGCTTTCTGAATTCTGCTTCCTTGTCATGTTCCAGCCCTCTTTGTCAGTATAGTTCTTCCCTCCTCGCGCCAGCCTGCGTGTGCTAAAACGCGTGCATTTCGGCCTCTTCTAGGAACATGGTGTCGGCTCTCCTGCCAACACAACATTGGCGACGAGTGTAAAAACAGTGTTCTTATCTATACTACCTTTATTTAATTGTGTAATGGCTTCGCCACAATCTCCAGATGTACTGTCGAATTTTATTGCTTATAGAATCAGCAGATGCATGCGTTACTGGATGCCCTTGGACAGCTCATCCAGGGTCAACGTGCAATGCAAAATGATGCGGCAGCTGTCACTCCACCGCTAATGCAGCCACAACAAGCAGTTGCACTGACCTTCAGACCTTTTGATACTGCACTGGAAAGCTGGACGGAGTGGTCACGCCAATTTGGATTTCGTCTCGCCACTTACAGAATTCAAGCTAACGAGTGGTAGCCTTTTCTTTTGTCGTCCGTCGGTGTGCAAAACTACCTTGTAATAGTCAAATTATTTCCCCGACGCGATGTAACAACTCTGTCCTACGAAGAAATTTTGTCTGCATTAGACGCATAATTCAAACAATCAGTCAATGTAGTTGTGAAACGGTATGCCTTCTTTCGTACAAAACGTACGGCAGGTCAGACTAATCAGGAGTGGGTTGCAACCTTGCAAGGCCTTACTAGGGATTGTGCTTTTGAGTGTGAATGAGGACTCCCATATTCAGATATTATGGTACGTGATGCAATTGCACAGAACGTTTCTGATGTTCGTATAAGGGAACAGATTTTGAAACTAGTCAATCCCTCCCTTCAACAAGTGATGGGCATAGTGTATAGGCAGGACACACTTGACTTTGCTCAGGAATCATCTGAAACTTCGCCAGCCATGTGTCAGGTTAACCGGCCCACTGGGCGAGCTGCACGGGGCAGTAAACAGCCCTTGCTCCTGTCCACGCCGCTGACGCCAGGCTTGCAGCCACGTGTGCCGTGCCGGCAAGCAAATGCAGTGCTCAAATCATGCCCACGGTGCGCTACTAAAATTTCATGTGAGAATTGCTCGTTGCACCAAGCTATTTCCTTTTACTGTAATAAGAAAGGACATGTTCAGAGTGTTTGCCAGGAAAACCTCAGATCAGAAACTCAAAACCATTCCAGGCCCTTTGCTTTGCGCTGGAATCGGAATCGAACCCAGGATACACAGGCTCGCGAAACTTTGCCCATGGAAATTCGTCTCGTTCATTCCACTCCGCCCAGTGCCACTCTCTCACAGTGACTGTGTTTGTCCCACATCGACGGAACTCCTGTCAAGTCGCAAGTGATTTTGTACCAGTGTCAGTTCATGTTGCACGAGACAGTAGCTCTTGTCATCAACAGGACAATAAACATTTTGTAGACATGGAGATTAACGGCAAAGTGATACCATTCCAGCTTGCCGGAGCTGCAGTTCCACTGATCAATCAAGACACTTACAAACAGCTGGGCACACCTCCATTGCGTGCCACAAATTTTCAGTTAACTAGCTATTCAGCTCAAGAGAGCCCTGTGTTAGGATAGTGCAGCCTTCTTGCAACATACAAAGGACAAACAAAACTTTTGTCATTTTACGCCCTTCGTTCTTCTGCAGTAAACTTGTTTGGTTTAGATTTATTTCAGTTGTTTGTCTATAGTAAATCAGATCCTATCAGTGAACAAGACTATGCCTTCAGACAGGTTTCTCATCTATGTGAAGAATTTGAGGACATTTTTGCACCAGGCCTCAGTTGCGCTAAGAACTATAAAGCGCATTTAGAACTCAAAAGTAAATGCGCAACCAAAATTTTTCAGAGCACGTAATGTTCCCCACGCATTGCATGATGAGGTCGCAAAAACATTACATAATTTGGAATCACAATTTGCAGTTGAATGTGTGCAGGCTTCTCTCTGGGCATCACCCTTAGTAATTTTGCCAAAACCTTCCGGAAAACAGAGTTTGTGTGGACTTCAAGGCAACAGTAAATCCACAACTAGTGATTGGAACTTTTCCTTTACCACGCCCGAAAGATCTTTTTGACAAACTGTGCCCAGGCACATATTTTTCGAAGTTGGACCTTGCAGATGCGTACTTGCAAATACCGGTGGACAGAGAATCCCAGTGCGTTTTGGTGGTTAACACGCATCTTGGTTTGTATCAATTCAAAAGACTTAGTGTGCATCCGCCCCTGCATTGTTTCAGCAATATCTACAAACTGTTTCTGTGTTGGTCTCTACTGCAGCAAATTATTTAGACGATATTGTGTTCTCCGGAAAGGCAAAAGAACATTTAGCTAATCTCAGAACATTATTTCAGGTCTTGCGACAAAATGGTCTTTGCTTACGGAAGGAAAAATGTGTGTTTTTTGCTAGTGACTTGCCATACCTGGGACATGTACTCAATTTCCAAGCCATACATCCCAGTCCCACACACCTCCATGCCATACAAGACTTGCCTTCGCCTCAGAATTTGAAGCAGCTACGGAATATGCTGGGAAAAGTCAACTATAATATGTGCCGCATGCCTCTTCCATTTCAGCTCCACTTCACCACTTACACCGTAAAGGTGTTCCATTTGTCTGGGCGACGGAATGCGAATGTGCCTTTGCCGGTTGAAATTGGCGTTGCTTTCCAATACTTGCCTTACGCCATTTGATCCCCGGAAGCCCCTTCTGTTGATGATGGATGCATCGGATTTCGGGATCGGTGCTGTGCTTGTGCACATAGATGGCTCACACGATTGCCCTATTGCCTTTGCGTCCAAATTGATCTCGTCTGCGCAAAGAAATTATTCACAGATCGAGACAGCAGCATTGGTTCTCATATTTGGTGTTACAAAGTTTCATGACTTCTTGTGTGGTCATCACTTTACCATAATCACAGACCACAAACCTTTGACATCGCTTTTTCATCCGAACAAGCCTGTACCTCCACGTACAGTGCAGAAATTCATTTGCTGGTCTATTTTCCTGTTGCAGTACCACTACGATATCTTGCATCGGTCCACTGCTAAGCACGGAAACGCCGATGCTTTCCCCCATTATCCTGTTGCTGAGGATAGGGCATTTGATTCCTCCAAACGTGCTTGCATGTTCATTGATTCAGAAACCGATGACGTGGTCGAATCTTTTTCCGATTGATTTTCGTCATGTAGCTACAGCCACAACTGCTGACCCTGTCCCTGCTACTGTTTTGCGTTTTGTTGCTACGAAATGGCCCTTGTCACAGTCATGGATTGAGGACCCGTTGGTTCGCCGATTTTTCTCTCACAAGGAGAGACTTTGTTAGACATGGTGTTTTGCTTTTGCGTTCTGAATGATCAGTGCAGGTTCGTGGTCCCATATTCGTTACAGTCCTCTGTTTTAAAGCTTCTCCACCAAGGACATTGGGGTATCGTGCGAACGTAACAACTTGCTCATCAGCACTGTACTTGGTTCAGAACAGATGCCGCGATTACGAATATGTCCTCTTCTTGCATGGTGTGTGCCGAACAACAATCAGCACCACCGTGGAAATTCTTTGCATGGCCAAAAGCCATTTTCCCTTGGCAATGCTTACACATGGATTTTGCTGGTCCATTCTGGAATTCTCGATGGTTGGTTGAGATAGATTCATTCAGTAATTTCCTTTTGTTGTCCGGATGTCTTCCACGACATCATCTGCCACCATCTAAGCATTATCTGCTATCTTTTGGATTGTAGGTCTTCCACAGAGAATTGTGGCAGACAATGGCCCACAATTCATGTCTGCAGAATTTCTGTCATTCTGCAAGGCCAATGGTATTAAACATCTGACGTCCGCGCCGTTTTCGCCACAGTCAAACGGTGCCGCTGAACGATTGGTCAGGACTTTCAAGTCACAGGTGTTGAAGTTGAAAGAGTCGCATTCTCGGGAGGACGCATTATTGCTCTTTATCGCTCTCAGCCCCAAGATGTTCGCTCGCCGGCCGAGTTGCTGTACGGTCATGTCTTTGCTACATTCGACACATCCGGTTCCTGTGCAGCAGCAGACACCTGCTTTTGCTCCAGGCAACGTTGTCTACTACCGCCACTATTGAGGTTCACGGCGTTGGCTCGAAGGGTGCATTCTTCGCTGCCCCAGACGACTATGCATCTTGTTTTGGGGGTCTCTGGTGAGGTGTGCC